>NW_025782755.1:0-32066 GCF_021130785.1 Homalodisca vitripennis
TTTCCTTATATATTAACAAATGTAAAAAAACTTTCTTAAAAATCTTGATACATCTGATACATGATTCTGAAAAGACCTCCTGAAATGTTTTAAGGTTTTTGTGAATTCTAATCTGGATAATAAAGAACCGTTCTATTTTACTCTGATATTTTTTGTACAATTTTCAAACTATCAAACTTTTTTTTCTCTTGATTATTCTGTCTATCTGTTTTGAAAAACCCTATGTATAACGAACTTGGGATTGAAGATATTTTCTATCAATATTTGTGGGGATATTCCGAACCGAATAAAGTTGTTCCGGAGAATACCTTTTTGTTCAATACATTGCCAATCTAGAAAATTAAACATAATGATTTTGGACTTTTTGTAATTTTCATGCGAATCAACACTAATTTTACTCGTGGTTTTATAATACAAATCATTGGAACTCTAATAAAAAAATCTGTAAATTGTTATTTTTTCCATCAAACAGGCCATAACATTTTCCAGTTGCAGTCTTCAGAATCAACATCATCGTCTTCTGCTCTTATAAAACTTAGATAAAAATCCTCCCTTTATAGATGCGGGAATAGTCTACATTTTTCAAAAAATCCTAATCCAAAATGGGGGGGGGGGGGGCCCCCCCCCCCCCCCCCCCCCCTCCCCCCCCCCCCCCCCCCCCCCCCCCCCCCCCCCCCCCCCCCCCCCCGGGGGAGTTAAATTTTCCCAGCTGCTGTCTCAAAAACACACCAAATTTTAAAATCTGATTCAAAGCCATTAGAAGTTTGAGGAAATAACCATCACTTTTTGAATACGAAATATTGTTCCTTTAATTGTGCTTAATTGGCCCACAGTTTTTTCGACTTTCATCTATCAATTTATTGTGTTTTTCTTAACTTCATATTCTTAGAAGAAAAATTAAAAATCGGTATTAATTAAAATTATTCGAATTGTAATCTAAAACATGTATCAGTTCCCACAAGATATTGCTTGGACCATCTTTGTTTTTGTTTAAAAGTTCCAGGAAAAATATAAAACAACTGGAAAGTCTAGGACGAGCAAAAGTTATCTCCAAAAATATCAATATTCAAAAAACTTAAGTTCTATTATTATTCGGCTTCATTTCAAAAATGTTGTGTTACTTAATTGCGATTATAAATTTTTAAAAACTTCCGCCCTTTCAATAATCACTAGGCCATATTTTACTGTAGTCCGCCCATTTAAATACGAGAGAAAAATTTAGAAAAATTTTTTAAACATCATCGTAATTAAGAAAGATATCATTTTTTTTCAAATCGAATCTTAATGTTACGCTTTTTTATAAAGAGGAAAAAGATATAAAATTTTTAGTAAAAATAATTTAAAAAAAAAGATTAGAGTTCATTTTTTAGATTGATCTAACTTCGATCATAATTCAGGATTTCTCTTACATCGCTTATAAAATTTTTTGCGATCTCGGTCACATATTTTCAATTAAAATTTGCCACAGGATAGTAACCGCTATTCTATAATAATTGCTTTCCAATCAACTTTGTATCTTTATTTTCCATTCCAAAAAACTTTTATAACTCAAAGTGTTTGATAGGGAGGGAACAAAAGGGTAAACAGACATTAATTGGAAAATCTTTTAATTGAATAATGTATAATTTTTTCTTGAATGGAACTACTGGGACAGATTTGTTTGATATTTTGGCCCAATGTTGTAGTACCAATTCAAATATTGTTATACCGTATTAAAATACTCCATCATTACTCTTCTGGATAATTCATATTTTTTGAAGGAAATGTCATCCCAATGTTCTTTTTTTCCAAAATTTTCTCTTTCGTGTTGTTGCATTAATAAAAAAGATCGAAAAGCACTGTAATGTCCCGCCCATTCCAACTATTTTTATTTAGGAAATAAATAATTTTCAAAATCAAGTTTTTATAAATTTTGGCTCTTTTTTAGGCGTTAACATGTCAAGCACAATTTATTCCAGAAATTCTCTTAAACCTCCATTGGAATTTGGTTTTGCATAGTATTTTATATCATTGTCGTTTTGCAGTTTGTTTTCTTTTACATTCTCACACCAAATAACACACATATGAGGCCCGCCCATTTATTTAGCAGGGAAAATTTAATAGATGAATCATCATAAGCCGCCTAAATCCCTATTAAAATCTGATTACTCAATGTTTTCAAAAGATTTATTAAACATCTTCTTTTAAATTTATTAAAGTTTTCTTCTAGTTTATTTACTTTATCGAGATATAAAGAGTATTGATCATCTATTCTTTTAAGTAATTCATTATTATGTGTTACTTTCTCATTGAAACGTGTATCAAAATTTTCCAGAATTTTTGTTAATTGGCTACACCAACTAATTCATTAAAATTATTTTTATATGTATTAAAGTTTTCTTCTAGTTTATTTACTTTATCAAGTAATTCACCAACATCGTCTACTGATCTTCTATTTCTGGCTTCTAACTTGTCATAGACTTCTGTTGTAAAATCTTTAACATGCTGTTTATGATTCTCCATAATTTTGTTTTAGTTCATTAAACATTTTAATAGGATCTTCTAATTGAATCATTACAACAACATCAAATGGATTAATTCCTTTACTAACACTGCTAATTCTTTTTCCTTTAAAATCTAAGGCATTTTTAACATTCGGATCATGTAAATCAACAATATCGATGTTTTCTGATAATTTAGAGGTTTTAAAAATTTGTTTCTTTAACAACAACATCATGTTTGTCAATACCAGCGGATCGAACACCGACAATTCTTTTTTTATTAGCCAAACTAACATAATTCTTTTCAACTTGATCGCTTCCACAGTAATTTTATCAGCTTTTTCGATATGAGACATTAAATTGGTAAATAATTTTTTTACAACCATCCATCAACTTCTTTTTCCAATGTTTTTATTTTATCAGCAACTTCATTTGAACTCATGAAATTTGCAAGTTTGTTATCATATTCTGCTTTAAAATCTTCAATCTCGACAGCAAACATATCTGAATCTGGAAGGGTTTGTAATAAATTTTCTAACTTGGTTATCAAACTCATTTCTCAAACTATCAAAATTCAAACTATTATCTACATTTTGAATAATTTGTGTTCCAAATACGTCAAAAATATTTTGTGAATCCATATTTATTAAGCAATAATTTGTTAACAACTTCTTTAAAATCTTTACCATTACTCAGTTCATTCAAAACAAAAACACATAAATGACCACAAATTGGGGGATCTTTATAGTCTTGAATTTGAGAATCGTTATAATAAACGTTTGATTTTTTTTAAATATTGGATCAATTCTCTCGGTGGTTTGTCCTCAATTCTTCCATACGAATCAAAATAATATGCATTCTTGTCATTTTTATAATAACAAATCCAATGTGTTCCACTTCCCATAATCGAGTCTAAATTCAACAATTCCACATTCAAATTTCTTAAACTTTTTCAGGTAATGTATCTCTCATGAAGATTCCTCTAAAAATGTTTAATATTTTTGCAGATTTCTTCCAATTCCCCCGAATGTTAAAGGTTTAAATTTTTTTTCAATGTTTGATTTCACGTAATTCAAAGTTTTTTCATCTAATCCAGATCCTGTAACATCTTCCAACCTCTTTATCTAACCAATTTAAAATGTTTCGAACAATAGGAATCACATCTTTTTTAACGATTGGAGCAGCTTTACGAACATAAGGAACAACATTTTTAACAACTGGAATATTTTTCTCCAAAATCTAATAAATCTTTCAAAAGTCCACCATTTTTAAGTTCTTTTAACTGATTATAAGAAAATTCTATTCTGGTTCCTTTATTGTTTTTCTTATGTTTTTCGAGTTTATTGTATTGTCTAATTTGTTTAAAAAATATCTTATCTTCGCCATTTTTTAGTTGATCTATTTTAAATTGAATACTAACGGGTATTTTCTTCTTAAAAGCGGATTTTATTTTTTCTTTCTGATTTTTGCTGAAGTTTACGTTCACCTCCATTTATATAGTTAAAATTTCAAGTTCTCTTCGATTCCCATTCCTAGTTTTCTCTTCAAAAAACATTGCTCCAGCTGTTGGAAGCGCAACAAATCTTTCACCTAAACTAGCATCTTTGATAAAAATCTATCCATTGCTTTATCTTGCAAAACTTTATCTGCTATATGTCTGGAATTTGTGTCTCTATGTTTTGCATAAAAAATATCGTGTTCCATAGCAGCTTGATCTAATTTATTTATACCAGTATCTCCTCTTTTTAGTCTTTTTTCGAGTTTTGTGCCAGGGCCCCAGATACTGATAAGTTGGTACGTGTAAATTCAAAAAGGTAAATTGTTGATAAAATCATTCAAAAGTCCGCTACCTTCAATCATAGATGAACTTATTGCCGGCATAAACTCGTTTTAAATATTTAATTCCATCAGGTTTTTCAATCATTTCATCAAGTTTGTTCGAAATAAAATCTTTAATCGCTTTCTTTTCGTTCAAAAAATTGTTTGTTTCCAGCCTTTTCTTGAGCATAAATATAATTTATAATTCCATTCGAGTTTTGTCAAATCGTCGATATATCTCTGTACTCAAATCTTATTATCCACTGTATTTTTCTTATACCAGATCCTTCCTTCGATTCGTTTTTCCCAAATTGGTTTAATCAAATTGAGATATTTTTTACCTTTACTTGACTTTGGTTTCTTAGTTGATGGATCATTATTTTTGTAAATTGAGTCAGATTCCCATAAAATTTCTGTATACTTTTTTCAAATCTTCTTTCAGAATATAAATTATCTTTTGGAGCGTCATAGTCCTGTTAATAATCTCCATAAACCTTGAGTTCCTTTCATATGTTTTTTCATTAATAATGATATCATTATGTTTCAAAATTCACGGCGGCAAATTTCCAATCATAAAACTTTTCTTTTTTTTATCCCAATACAAACCAAATTTATCATCTTTTACTCTAGGAAGGAATTTTTTACCAATTTTAAACCAATTATTATATCCGTTGTTCCAGGAACTTATTGGTTCAACTATGGTAGAGTCCTTCAATGATTCTAGGGTCTAAATGGTGTTGAAGATGGTAATTTTGGCAATTCAAAACTCAGATTCTGGTATCGAAATATCAGCAAATTGTCGTACAACTGGAACCAAATTCATTAAATTTTGATTATCGCTTATCATTCAAAAACATTTTTAATTTTGCCCTCAACATTTTTTTATTGCAGAAGTTACAGGTTGATTGATTTTTTGAATAAATTCTTGTTCTTTTTCATCAATTCGAATCTGTTCTTATAAATTCTTTGATTAATTTCTTTTTCGATTTGATCAAGTTTTTTCGCTTCTTCAGAAGTTACGTTCGCCATTTATTTAGGAAAAATTTTGAAACGTGGAACGTAAAAACGTGAACGTGGAACGTAAAAACGTGAACGTGGAACGTATAAACGTGAACGTGGAACGTAAAACGTGAACGTGGAACGTAAAACGTGAACGAGAACGTGAACGAGAAACGTGAACGAGAACGAGAAACGTGAACGAGAACGAGAACGTGAACGAGAACGTGAACGTGGAACGTAAAACGTGAACGTGGAACGTAATTAAAACGTGAACGAGAACGTGAACGAGAACGTGAACGAGAACGTGAACACGAAACGTGAAAACGTGAACACGAAACGTGAAACGTGAACACGAAACGTGAAACATGAACGTGAACGTGGAACGTGAACAGATTTAAACCGGTTTTTTTCTGTTATTTTCATAATGTAAATAAAAATTAAAGATAATATAAAAATAGTTGTAACAAATATTTTATCAAGTAGATTTGTCAGACCACTGAGCAGCATTTATTGTTAGAAAATTTATTCAAATTATTTTCCATTTTTAGGCTTCAAAGTTAGATTAATAGTTAAAAATCCATAGTCTTCTTTCCAAATTTTATCAACACAACTCAATAAAGTGGTTAAAACTCATATCAGATCCCACCATAATTGTTATAAATCTTTCTGGAATAATGATCATCTTGTTTAAAAACACACAACATATTCAAATTATTTCTTATAACATTGTTTATCAACCTTTGAAAAGCATTGAGAAAGATAGATACAAGATATGTTTTTGTGACGAGACATTACGAAATATTCCTTAATAACGTCCTGATTTTCCAAAATACAATCATCAAAAACGATTAACGAATTGGGTTTTACATTCGCTTAACGGAACTATGTCCTCAGAAGCATTATAAAAATGTGATATTTCTTTACTTAAGTTCTTCTCAATATTTTTGAATCTTTGTTGTAATTTTTTGTATGCGTCTTGTTCTAAAGATTTACTAAAAACATACAAATTGGAATAAGGAATCAACCTATTGTAGATAAAATTCAATAATAAAGTTTGTTTTTCCACATCCACTTGAACCAACAATTAACAATCCGATTGGTTGATCTTTCTTATTTTCTTTCAAACGTTTGAAGTTTTATCTGATCTTTTTGCTTTAAAAATTTCTCCATTTAAATAGAAGATTTTCATCTTGAAGCAACGCTTGCGAAAATGAAGCTGTTCAAGTTGACTTCAGAAAGCTCTCAATTATTTTTAAACTTGGAACATCCTATACACTTAGAGGAAGAATCAAATTATTTTATCGGTTTAAGCGGTTTTTTATTCTGATAATTTTGTAATAAATATTAGTGAAAGTTCTCCTTATTGTATAGGATTTAGTGAGAAGAAACGTAACAAAATATTATGGTTTAAACAAAGGATATTATACTTTCGATCAAATAAAAAATTCCCTTAAAAATTATCTGAAAACATTCAAACAATCAGATAAATCTTTAAAATTTGACGAAAACAAGTTTGAAATGCAAAAAAAATTATCTCTCTAATAAAATTCAAATAAAATCACCAGTAAGAATAATGTTTTCAGATAAGCAATTATTGTAGATTTATTAGGGTTTGTTCAAGAAAACTATTGAGCCAAATCAGGTATATTTAGGAAATAAAACGCCAAAATTTAGACCGTTTGATGTAATTGAAGTACATTGTAATCTCGTTGAACACTAGTTTTGAAAATCATACCGAACATTTACACAAAGAATCTGAAATTTTGTACACATTTTTCCCAAATGTTGCTTATGGATCAAAAATCAGTGAAAAAACCAAATGAAATCGATTATATTCCTATTAGAAAAAATATTACAAGAATTCAAAAAATCGTTCTGACTATTCAAGACTCTGAAGGAAATCTATTGAAAAATGAGAGTAAAACAACAATTTATTTAAGATTGCAAGTAACTAGTTAAATTTCTTTCTATCTAAATGGAGTCAGTTGTATACCTACTCAATAATCAACTTACATTCAATAATAAAGACATTGTAAACGATTGTTGACGAAAATAATGAGATCTGGTTTAAGGCTAAAGATGTTGCAGAAGTATTAGAATATGAAAATACGAGACAAGCTATCATAAATAATGTCGATAATCTTGATAAAACAACTTTTGAATGTATAAATTACAGGAGTCTATCCCATAGACCCCTTAACAATCTTCATCCTGACACTGTTTTTATCAATGAATCTGGACTTTATACTGAAATAAAAATTACTAGTTAAAAATGTTTCTATCTAAATGGAGTCACTTGTAGACCTACTCAATAATCAACTTACATTCAATAATAAAGACATTGTAACGATTGTAGACGAAAACAATGTAATCTGGTTTAAGGCTAAAGATGTTTGTAAAATATTAGGTTATGAAAAAACAAAAAACGCAATTAAATTAAATGTTTGATGATGATGACAAAATTCAATATTTTTACTTAAAAAAACAAGGGGCTATTCGAATGGCCCCTTAACAATCTTCATCCAGACACTGTTTTTATCAATGAATCTGGACTTTATTCTTTAATTTTGAGATCACATAAAAAAGAGGCAAAAAATCTTCAAAAATTGGGTTACAAAAGAAGTTTTGCCAAGTATTCGTAAATTTGGTGAGTACAAACTTGAAAACAAGATTAAATATTTAGAGGACGAAGTTAAACACTTGCAAATTAAAGATGAAATAAAAACGGAAATAATCGCAAAACAAAGTGTAAAAATTGACTTAATTGAAACCAGACCTTGTTTGTAAAGATTTTGCTAAGAAAAAACACCATGTTTTTGTATTAATTAAGAAGAATCACATGTGGGAATATCCTTATTACGTTATCAGAGCTCCAAAAGAGAGAAATACCGAAAAGATTGAAAGAACTTGAAATTGATTACCCAGAAATGGAAATTTTATTAAGACAAGGAGATCCAAATAGTATAAATCTCTACAACCAAATGAAAGAATCTTTGAATATTTTATACAACGGAAATCATTTTACTACAAATATGGCAGAATCTCGACTGATTTATAGAATATCTAAATTACACGATGAAAATGTTAAACTCTCGATTTATTATATTTTGTTTGTAAATGTTTAGCATAACTAGGTAACCATCGTAGAATTTTTTTTTCATATTCACAAGGCATTTCGTTTTTATAACTTTCGCTGAAAATTTTTTTTAGCACAATCTTTGCAAAAAGCATCTTTTCTATCTTTACTATACTGCCAGTTATTAAATTCAGAAATATTTTTAATTTCTTTACAAAAGTAACACTTTTTCTCTTCTAAAGTTAATTTGTTCATTTTATCATATAATTCCTTACAATAACAGTCTTTTCTATTCTTTTCCTTATAAAATTCTTGACACTTTGTACATTTCTTTTGAGACTCCATTTATATAGAAAAAATTATTACACGATGAAAATGTTACTAAATTTTATTAAAAACTCTTGACTTATGATATTTTGTTTGTAAATGTTTTTGATAATTATTTAACCATTTTATAGTTCTTCCACATTCACATTGAGTATCATTCATAATATAATCTATGGTGATTCTTCTTTACACAATCTTTACAATATGAGTCTTTCTTATCTCTACTATAGTGATGACTATTACAACTCTGAAATTTTTTTAGTTTCTTTACATTTAAGACATTCTTTCTCTTCCAAAGTTAATTTTTCTATTTTATCATACAGCTCTTTATGATACTTCCTATAACAATCTTTACAATTATAATTAATTCCATCTTTTCTATTCTTATCTTTATAAAATTCTTCAAAACCTTTTAATTCTTTGCACTTTGAACATTTTCTTTTGAGCCTCCATTTATATAGAAAAAATTAAAGCTTTGAATTTCTCAATTCATATTCATAAAACTTTCCGGTTATTTCTTCATTATTTAAATCTTTTATACTATAAGTTACAGGATCTGTGTTATTAATTTGATAAATCACAAAGATTTCTCTTGACCAATTGTTCTTATATTTGTTCGAAAATGTTTGTTTTTTACTAACAATTCTTACATGATCATCGACTTTAAATTTAGTTTTCGTGGGAATTTCAGGTGGAACATACTTGAAAACGGTCTCTAAAAACTCCTTTTCTGCATCCTTTATCTACGTCTTTGGGCTTCATTTTGATTGTGCTGTGAACCGTATCATTGTAATTTGTGACTATTTTTTGAAGAATATCGATCCATTTAAAGTTTTTATTTATCTCAAAAATAACTTTCATCCTTTCGTTTTGAGTTCTGTTATATCTCTCTACAATACTTGATTTCTCTTCATTTTCAGTATGATAAATCTTAATGTTGTATTTTCTCAAAACATCGTTAAATTCTTATTTTTAAACTCTAAAACCCTTATCTGTATGAAGAAGATTCGGAGGTTTATGCCCGATCTTTATAGCATCTTTTACTATATCTTCGAAAGCTTTTGAAACATCCTTGCCGTTTTTTCTTTTGATAGCTCTTTGACCAAGCATATTTTGAGACAAGTATCAATAACATTTAACATATACTTAAATCCATCATTTTGAATCTGAATAGTTAGACATTATAACTAAATCTGCTGCCCATAAATCGTCAATTCCTAAAGTTATAATTTTTCTCTTTTTAAACTTTTTTCGTACTGGTGCATGAATTTCTCGAGCTTCAATCTCTATCTCATCTTTAGTCTTCAATTCTTGCTTAACAGGTTTTGGATTTGGATTCTTTATAAACTTACTCTTGTTTGTCTTACATTTTGAACATTTTGCAGCAATTCTATACAATCCATTTTGAGTTTGAAACGATTTTTGAATCTATACTTTTCGTTTTTTTCTTGCATTTGTGGCAGTGAATCAAATCATCTTCCATTTACATGTCAAAGTTTCCAAGTTTATTTAACTCATCTAATATATTAGATTCCGCTTCATAGTCATTCGGTACTGTATCAATCTTATTTTCTAGGACAATTCTCTTATCATCTTTCGCTTCATAGCCGTATGGTACTGTATCGATCTTATTTTCTAGGACAATTCTCTGTATCATCTTTAGCGTTCAGTGCTAACTTGTTTATAGTAACGGTGTACAACTCATGTTTATAGCCTTTTGATTACTGTCCATCTCCCTAAATTCTTCTTTATCTTCGAACAAACATCTCTTCAAGTTTTCGATATTTATTGTTTTATTTACAACGCTTCTCTTAATCCCTTTACACCTAACTGGGTTTTTATCTAGATATTTGTACGAGTACATCTTAGACCTTAAACCACAAAATTCTTCTAAAACTTCGCTATTTAACTCATCTTTGAATTTCCCTATTACCTTCTTATTTTTAGTAGTGAAACATTCGTGATCTTTTGGATAATCACTTGTATCAAAGTCATCTATATTTTCTTTAATAATTTTAAAAGGATCTCGTTTCAATTCTAGGAAATAACTGTCTGTATCCATGTAACACAGATTCAAATCTGGATCAAACTTCTTTAATTTGTTGTAATAAAACTCGTACATTAGCAATTTTGAGAGGTCGAGAACTGAAAATCCTATGTAAATCGGTTTGTTAAATTTAACCTTTTGTTTGTACATGTGACTCGCTATACAGTTTGTCGTCAAAGATGTTAAAGCATTTGAAATTTGTTTTCTTAGCTTGTTTCATTGAAAATTCTTCATTTCCAAGCTTAATATCACATCTGTTTCTCACATTTTCCATAGATTTTCCAAAAACTGAGTTGTTCATCAGCTTATAAAAGTCCTTTTCAAAGTCGCTTGTAGCTTTGGTTCTCATGTTTTGTGTTAAAATCAATGTATTCTTTCATAAAAGGCTTCTGATCGAATGCGATAACTCTATTCACATGTTTTAACACCATTCCTTGTTCCAGATAGAATTTCAAATTTCTCGAATGAACAACGTATTCAGTTTTATCCAGTAGAGTTGTGCAAAGTTTGTTTTTAAAATGTTCTGGAGCAAGAGGTAAATCCTTGTGATGTTCGTGTAAATTTGTTGGATATCCAAGATCGACTTCGAGAATATAGCCATAATCTTCGTCGCCAGTGAGTTTCTAAAATTGTTTCTTGCCACTCTTCTTTTGTATACGTTTTAGGATCCATCCACTTGATATCGCCGTATGGTAAACTTTGCATGGGGCCAATACCCATAAAGGTTATTAGCATCGAGATAGAGTAAATAGTTTTCGGGCTTTGTCTTATCAAAATCTTTTAAATATTTGTTATATTGCTTTCACATATCGTTTAATACATTGAGAAATGCCTCCGCGAATACCTTTTTCGATCATTAAATACATATCGTAATCGTGTATCAGTTGAAGCTCGATTTTAGTTAATTTTAACATAGCATCCCATGCAAGACTGGGAGCTGTTAGATAGTGTGCTGGATCAAGCTTATAGCAATTCAAACAAATATTCCTAAAATTTTCAAAGATATCAGCGAGCAATAGAACATCTTGAATGTTATAGAGATCAAGTAATTTCCTAGATTTTTCTCTTTTAATTTGTTCCAAACATTTAAGTTAGTGTTGAAAATCTTTCTCAGATATGCTCTCGTCTGTCAAAAGTGAATAGAAATCTTGAATTCTCAATTCTTCTAGTGTAATCAAGTTTTTCAATACTGTCGATAAATTCATAGGGAAATATGCCTTTTCCAGATAGAATTTTAAAGATTTCTTCTTCGTCATTTGGCTGTCTTTTTAGAATTTCATTCAATATTCTTCCATCCTGTATAAAATGATTTGTATGTTTGAAGTCTTCTTTCTTTAGATTTTTCGCTAATTTTTTCAATAGACGAGGCCATGAATCTAAATGTGTCCACGGAAGAGAATTTTATGAAACTTTACATTAGGTTTGTCACCATCCAAACTCATACCCGTATCCAGAATTTACAGAATAATTTATATATCGTTCATCGGTGTTTGCAATCAAATCAACATTTCCATATTGTTTCGCCAATTCTTTTATGTACAAATGAGTATCGTAGTTACTCATATTGTGACAGAAAAACTGGAATATTTTGAGGAAACTTGAGATTCACATTGCAAACTCTATGAGCTGCTCCTCGAAATTTGCCAGTTAAATGACAATGATCTCTTACTTTATTATAACTCTTATCTTTCCAACTATCAGGAGTAAAACCATACTGAATTGACTCAACATCATAAGCAGACCATTCGCAAATATGACAAACGTTTGCATTTTGGTATGAAATTTCTTCTTCTTCAGTCAATTTCATAGGTTTTTTGTTCTTAGAATTATATTTTGTAGCTATGTATTTCGATAATTTATTGAGTTCTTCAAACCAATTTTGCAGGAACATTTGGCAAATCTTCTTCATTTTTTGCTCGATAACATATCGGCTTGTACATACGATTGGTCACATTCGACACTAAATATAGAGTAAAACCATAAGGAATGTGCTTCTGAATCTTGGTTGTAGTCGATCTTTGTGGATTGTTCTTGCATGTCGGAATTTTTTCTAATATGCTCTCAAAATCCATATAAATAACGTAAGGATGGCTAAACTTCTTTTGATAATTAGTAAATGATGTTGTTTGACCTGGAAATGGCATAATTGGTTTACAAACTTCATGTTGCTTGCAAATTTCTAAATGATCTGTTAAATCTCCAGATTTGTAGAAATGGCTTAAACATCTTCTACAAAGAAATTTCCTTTCTTTATGTTTAGATAACTGTGAACTCACTAATCTATTTAGATCGGTTATCAAAACATAATGAGATTTATCTTCTTGTTTTACATACAATAAATCAACTTCTAACTCGGCATTATAAACTTCGGAAATTTGCAACGGTACAATGTTGAGTTTTTTCGTCATAAGTATAGATATTTATAGACCATTTTTGGATATCTGTACTTGGAATTGTAACTTCGTTTCTCAAATAATTGTATATCTTTTAAAGACATTGGATATTCAAATCCCGAAAATATCTCGTCATTTACAAATTTCTCGTATTTGCTTTGCTCTATCAGCATTCTTTTCAGGTTTTCCAATAGCACATCGGATAGAATAAACAAAACAGAAAATCGTCTTTATTTTTGATATTTACACAAGCTTTCTTTACCTTGATCTCTTGTGGTAAATCGATATATGATCCTGCGTTCATAAATTCGTGTTTATTAAGGCTCAAAACTAATTGTTCTTACAAACTATTTTGGAATGTCCATCCAGAACCTCTATTTGGGATGATTTTGTCCTGTTCTTGATGTGTTAATTTATTAAATTGCTTAGTAATAAAGTCGTTTACGTCAAAGATTTCATCTGCTTTTATAGTAAAGTACATTGGACACGTTTGTGTTTCACCGTTCACTAAAGTTCTTTCGTATTCACATTCCAAAGAGAGATATCCTTTCATATTTTTTACATTTTCTTGAAATTTTTCGATTAAACTTTTAATTTCTGGCCTCATAATTGATAGATATTTGTAAATTGACATGGAATTATCGTTTAAATTTGTTAAAATGTATTGCTTGAAAAGACCGTGTATTGAGGATAAAACTTCAACGTCTATGATATTTTCAGGTTTTTCGTTAAGAGTTTTGTCAATTTCTTCGATCATTTCAGACTTAGTTTTATCGTTTGTTTCAATGGACAATTTTTCAGCGATTGATTGAATTTTTTCATCATTAAATAGATTGAGATCTTTTTTATCTTCCTTAAAGTTTTTCTTTAATTCACGCAATTTTTCTATATTGTACATCTTTTCATGATCGACAATTTGATTTTCTTTAGCCCAAGTCCTCAATAATTCAATTCTTTCTCATAAATGCCTTTGTTTTTTAGATGAATTTTAGGAATTATAATGTCTATCATAATGGTGTTCAAAAATGTCTTTTTTGCAGTATGGACATGACACCTTTTTCCTCTCCATTTAAATAGGGAAAATTTGAGTGAGTCAAGTTTCACTATTTAGTAAAATAATCTTTTTATTAAGGAAAAGTTATAAACTTTTAAGCTTAAAGTTGGCAATAATTTTAGATAATTCAGTAGATAATCAAGGTTTTTTAAGGTCCCTACAACACTAGTATTAGAGTTTTTTTGAAAAATCCTGAAAATCTACTGAATTATCTCAAATTATTGCCAACTTTAAGCTTAAAAGTTGATAAATTTTCCTTAATAAAAAGATATTTTACTAAATAGTGAAACTTGACTCACTCAAATTTTTTCCTATGTAAATGGAGCTACTAAAGGAATTAAATGAAGTTGGTGAGCTAAGATTTAAAGAATATATAGAAGTTGAATGAATTAGAAGAAAATAAGAAATACAAAATTTTGAATTTGGAGAAAATGAAAGATAAATTCGGGATTTACAATAATTGCCGAGTTGGAAGATAATAAAGTACACTTACCGAACAGATTTTTGACTGTTTTGGATGAAAAAAAGATTAAAGAATTGAATAAACATGATAAATTACACTTGGTTGTTACTGGAAAGAAGACTATTAAAGATAAAGACTGTGTATAACTATCAATTTTGTAGAGTAGAAGATTTTTTCGTCGTAGCAGACATTTCAAATAGATTGATTTGACAGCTCAAGAAAGTAGAAGCAAAACAGCTATAGATTCGGTAATTTTTCATTCGTGAGTTACAGATTCGTTTATTGTCCTTTAAACAGTATTTTTCATTGATTTACCGTCTGTCCCAAAAGTGAGCTAGAAACCCCATATTCATATCTACTTATATATATATATTAGTGTTTAACCTTTATATATACCTCTCTTTAACATTTACAGGTTGCCCGTATCATTATTATTTCACAGCATTCAAATAATTATGTGTAATTATTTATTATCTATTATAAACAATTTAATTTAGCGTAATTAAAAATTTTAAATATTACTAATGTTTTTATTGATTATGAAACCTGATCATAAATCTAATGATTGGTTCTCCGAACACGATGGCATTATTTAGTCCTGTTTTATATTGACTGAAGATATTTTCTAGTAATATACCGTTTACTTTGGAAAACACACTTGATCGTTACTAAACATTCTTTGTGTAACGCTAATGGACTAATTATTTGATCATGAATGATATGAATGCCATAACGCTAATCAATGCCGAGAGATAAGCTGTTTGGTACGGTACTCCAATATCCGATGTAACCCACTACACCAATATTGTTAGTACACAATAATCTGGAGGCCTTAGACAGAATACCGAACAGTCAAGACACTACTTGATTGCCATGTTCCGAGAACACTTACTTCCTTGATTGAAACCTTAATACTTGGAAAATATTTACTTATATTAGTTTAATTTACCATTTAATTAGTTTAACTTTATTATTTAGAAATATTTAAGTTTATTTCTTACTTTAAATAAAGAAAATAATTTATAGTTTCCCCATTTTAAAGTCAGATAGCACAGCTACAAAAAATAATAATAAAGAAACAAATAAATAAATACTGCTTTGAAGTGATTATTCAAAATGGCTAAATAGAAACTCGTAAGAATACTTAAATAATCATATATCTTCTGATTAATGAAACGATTGAAAAGTTTATACATACGAATAAGTCCAAGGACAATTTCCATGACTCAAACATCTTTTGGTACCCTTATAAAACACTTGAGATAGGAAGAAAGCGCCTTTGTATAATTTGAGAATATTAAAAAAGTGGTCCTATATGAGAGAGTAATAAAACTTGCCATACATGCCTAGCCAGAACACAAATGGGGGTGGGTTGTGACGTTATTTGAATTCTAGACATCAATTGATAGAGCTAGTACACCAAACCCTACTCGTAAAGATTTCTACCGGAAGAAATCAGTATTTTGTAGTCCATTATCCAATCCATAACATAAGGCATTGACTGCGATTTTATCATAGAATTATGTTAAAAAACAGTAATAAGATAAATACATATGTTTTCTCTGTAATAAACCTAATTTGGCTACATGAGAGACAAGGGAAGGACTAAAGGTTAGTCTGAATAATGCGTCATACAAGTATGGCAGTCTGAAACACTACACTAAAGAAGTTACTAGTGTTTTCTCACGTGATTAGACAGAAATACGTAACCTCTTTTTGGCCAAATAATGATTGGCTGTTCAGAGGTAACTTGAGAGCCTACAGGCTATACTGCACTATCATAGTCCCTACTGGATTGAAGTCGACGGTCTGACATACGCTTCTATCGAAGTGGTTTGTGGTTGTAAAGATATATCTATTGTATACTCCAATATGTCTCTGTACGACGTTTGTACTCTTTACGATAACACCCTTATATACTCCTTAGCTGAAAGTAACCTTTATTCGCTACGGCAAAACCAGCGCTCAAATTAAGTCTGACTAACTTCTGGATTTGAACAGATAAAATAATCCTTTCATTTATACCGACAGGTGACACTTTCGATAGTAAACAAAGGACTTTCATAAAATCCCTGATAAACAATATTTTTGTTCGTCCCTGAGACTGCAATATTAGTAGACTGTGAGGAGAGCTTACGCTGCTTACACGTGAATAGGCTATACTTTAAGCTAAGCTAACCAATTTAGATTATAGAAACATGTTTTGTGATATTGAAGAGACATATTTTATATTTAAAATCTTTTACAGTACTTGATCAGTAGTATAATGCAACCAAAAGACAATGTTTGATTCTTCGTGTTACATTTACACACATGATGAGTTTTTCAACTTAGAATTCATAGGAAATACTCTAGAAACGCTTTTATAAATTCCCCCTTAACGAACAAAACTGTGAATGTTTGCAAATAAGGTACTTGAAATTGTTTTGCATATGAGGAATACGCAAGACGACATAAAAGAACCATAAAACATGTCATTTAACTTTTGAATTTCTTAACCATGGGCCCTAACATAATACCAGATATATGTCTACTTCAATTTGAAATTTTTATACGGCTCCATCATATTACATCGTAAATTATTTCAATAGCTTCTACGTCCTTCAATTGTAAAATCGTGCGTTGACCCACGGAGTAACCGCTAGTATAGTAGCAATATATTAATTAATAAAATTATATAAATTGTATAATATGCACCAATTGGTTAATAAAAACAAACATCAATGAATATGAATCCTGCAATTTACATAGCAAGTAAGTAAGTAAATACGTTAAGTATATCTTTATTGCATTTTTACCATTTTTGAAATTGTGTTCCATGCATCATGAGACATTAAAAATGTAAAGTACTCAGTCTAGGTTGGTTACATTTCCAAATTTCACAGATAATATAATATAACACTGAAAAAGGGAAATACAATTTGATTAAATAAAAAACAAATAACAAATGTTGTATCTAATAATAAAGTTCATGCTACGCTTGTTTATATTACACTGTAAGACTGGTCAAATCCAATATGTATTTGATATAAAAGATAACTATTACTACGAAACACACACACACACACCCGCACGCACGCACGCACGCACGCACACAACACACACAATAACGCTAACACGCCAATAACATACACGATCATCATTTGTGCCATATCAAACCCACTAGGGGTTAGCAAGCAATAGTCTATAGTCTACTACAGGTGTTTTGAAGAAACGTTAAACTGATTTCATTGATTTAATGCTCTCTTTCAAGTCCCTATATTATACATGAATCATTCTGAAAAGATACATAATCCCTACGGGACAGCTGTGAACAGCCAGTGTACTCATTTTATGTAGTTCGCGTACCCGCCACCAGAGTCGCAATCATCACTTGTTTCACCCATCAACCCCGATTGTTTTGTCGGTGGTAGTCCCGAAATGCTCGGCGCTGTCTACCTACTCTTTCGCTGCTCGCCGATCACTAATAGTCGTTACTCGTTAGCCGCTGTGTGACACATACGTCGAGAGATTATAAAACGGAAACAACTTATAGCATTCGAAAGTGTATCTTCTCAGAATGATTCATAATCAAGGATTTTACACATTACGAGAACTACTTCACGTATATATGAACAAGAAAGAGTAAGCAATCCTGAAAACACCTTTGCACGACTCTCTTTTTAATTGTTTAGTTCCTTCTAACAGCCGACTTTTGAAGCATAGAAATTTTAAATTTGGACCAGATAACCCTGATGGCGTACCTAAACTTGGTATGTGTTACACCACAATATCAAGACTTACGTCAATCTTAAGACTTCTGGAGAGGTGACGTGAGACATTAATACCCTGATAAAACTCTCTGAGCAGGAACATCTTTTAATGCATTCAATACATGATCAAGGTGTGAAGGAATACGAGAAATAATTATCCAGTCATAAAACGGCAAGGTAAATTTCGTCATTCCTGGTACTAAGGTAAAGGTTTTATTGTACTTGATTTTCCAAATTTCGTTATTATCAAATTCAACTCTGACAATGTTTCGATTCTTGAATTGAGACGTCAAAAGAAATTAATGCATAATTCTATGATTAGTATTTTTTGACATAAAAGAACAGAGACGTGGTTGGTCCCGTGTAGTACCTGTAATAATAAGACGAAATTCCCGCGATATGGCATAGTCCGAATAACCGTAGTTCTTTACGTGGTCCAGAACAGTTGTATTATGCTGCTACAACAGTTTGTCAAACGGTATGGAGAGATTATAAGATAATATGCCGAAGCACCTTATACAAATCTCTCCAATAACATTAACAGTATTATTTCCGCGAAATCGTTTGCTAACATCATTAGTGAATTTTGTTTTTTAGATCGAAACTGTACGGGGTCAAAACAAGTTCCAAATCTTATCTCAGATAATTTTCAAGCCATATACACAAGAGCAGACTTTGTTCAGGGGCCGGATTGAGGGTTTTGTTTGGTATTAAAGCTCGTCTTTTTTACTTTAGCAAGTAATTCCATAATTAGAAGAACGTCCAAAAGTGATTTTTTCAAACGATTAAAGTATTTCGAATTTGTCTATTGTGTGGAGGGCACATCATATGGCATTGAAAGCAATTGTGTGACTCGATCACCTTATACTTCAATTGATCTTACAATGATGTTTGTGAATTGAGTTCTCTGTGTTAATATGCAATCCCCTCAAATCCTCCTCATTCGACCAGGTAAACCAAAGATCATGGATGACAAATTGGTTTTTTCCTGACTCTCAACTGTGCAACCAGATGTGTCCCCGCGAAGAAGAGGATCTGGTGTGGTCCCTCTGAAGAGAAAAATGAACAATATTTGCTTACTGCGAGTAGATCTGTTAGTACTTTAAATCACTATTTATCTTTCATCTTTTCTTATTCTTGATATATTTTTGTAAATAAAATGTAGGTGCTACCATTTTAAGCTAACGATTTTGTTTTATTTAAACGTTTTCAAGGGATATGACAATAAAATGAGTGCGGTTTTGGTTGAAGGCCTCACACATTGGAATTTGTAAACTTTTAAACATGAAAAGCATCTGATTGTCAGATTCTATCTGCTTCGTGAGTATGAAGGTGAACTGGAGCTTAAAACTCAACATTCGCAAACGTATCAGCTCTTCCCCAACCATAGCTGCATTTATTGTGTAGAAGACTCGGTTTGCATCCAACCGTGCTTATTAAGTTCGTGTCAGGTCAAACACATCGTAGGTTGGGCGCTCAATTGTGAATTGAGAATGGCCTCTCGTCTCTCTTTCTAGATTGCAAACTATTTCTTGTAGTCTTGGGTGTTTTCTGATGTCGAAACGCCATGCGGCGAGAGAGCGGAGTTCGTTTTGAACTATCTTCGTTTATCTTCGGTCGCCAACTATTTTTTGGATCCTCTTCTGAGAAAATGACCTCCAGATTTTCAGGATTCAAGTCTGAAATAGCATAAGATTTCAGATGATACAACATATAGAAGGAAGGTGAAACTGGAACTAAACACAACATTCGCATCTGGTTAAGCCCTTTCCACCATAGGCTATCTGTGTACAGTTTGTGATTTCTACAATAACAGTTATATCGGGTAGTCCAACTAAAACACACGATGTTAACTGTAAATAAAACAAAATCTTTCAGATAATTATCTTAATATTTTTATTATGATAGGAGGATCTATGTCAATTATGTGCGAAACAAGATATCGGCCTAATGATTCCACGGCCTCGTTGGCATACCTCTATCCGATGGTCGATATTTTCATTGGCTCTGAGACATAATCGAGGTTTAATGTCGTTAATGTCCTGAATTAACTCATCCTTTAGCTCTTGAATTGTGCTTGGCTTATTGACGTACACTTTTTCTTTTAAATATCCCCAAAGTAATTTTTTATTTTTTTTTCCAAATTATTTAAAAAATACATTTATGCCATTGGTTTCAAATGTAATTCCATGTTGTCTGTTGTTTTAAACAGTTGGTGTTTAACGTTTAAGTTCACAAATACTTGTTGCACTCATCCCATTTTATGGATTTAACGCAAAACGTACTCAGCCAGTTCATAATTGCCAATTGTCTCTATGTTATTGTATCCATGGTCAATCATCTTGACAAGTCTGGTGTCATATCCTGGACACAGGAGCGTTAATTAACTCATCAAATTTTTTACTTTGAAATGTTAACATTCAAGTGGGTTATTTTGAATTCCTTTTACAAATTGTTGTAGGTTAGTAAATTGTTGACATATGTTAACGGAGTTCTGGACTATTAATTTTGTACCTTGTTTTGGTTTTCATAACCTCCCGGTATTTTTATGCGGAATTGTGCAGTTTTGTTTCTTACAGTTACAGAGGTGTTCAGTTAACTCCTTTAGTGCATGCAGATTTATTATAACTACAAGTGTTGTTCTTGGAGACCTATTCAAACAGTTATGTATAATAAAAGTAATACATTATGGGAAAAAAGTATAAGTTTACAACAGCTGTTAAGAATTGTGATTAATAATTAATATTTATTAGATTTGTAGTTTTATAACGGTTTACAGACAACAGAGTTGGCTAATTTTTACGATAGAATACCAAATACCTTGCGTTAATCCCAATAATCCTAAACGTTTTCCTATTTGTAATCTCAAAATTCTTTGCAAAAGAGTATCAGAATAAGAACGTTTTACAACTGTGAAAACTATGAAAAAGATTTTAACTAAAATGGTTGGAGAGAGTGTTTACAATGGATTATACAGGCAAGTAAGTAATCTGCTGGAGTGTGAATGTTGTCATGGAAAGAGGTTGCCTCTGGAAAGATGAGATCCAGTGATTGAATATAAACGGTAAAGGGTGTTATTACTTTCTCCTTCTACAGCCACTACGATATTGGATTGTACTCAATAAAAAGAATACTCGCTTAGTGTATTGGATTATTGACATGTTCACATTTGTATGCAATGGAAACAAAATAATGTGTTGTTAAATAAACAGTGAGTAGTTATACTATGTCCATATTCAGATTAGTCTGGTGAAGAATCTCATTGTTACAAAATTGCTAAACTTATTCTGTCCCAGCTTTTAATTTACAGTATATACCATGAGTCATAAAAAGACTTTCTAGAATCGTTTTATAGAATCATAGAATCACATAATTTGAAATATACTCATACTCCTGAAATTGCCCCCAGACTCAGAAACACCAGTCTCCAGTCAAGTCCAAGGACTGGACTTATACCTATGGTAAAATTAAAAGTTTTCAATTGGACTCAACAATAGTGGTTTACACTTAAATCTGTTCATATAATAGTTAGTAAAAGTATTGTACCTTTAAATTTAACTTACTTTTAAACTTAAATTCAGCTTAAATTAAACCCTAAACTATACTTTTAGTATCTTTAAGATTAAAACAGAATTTTGTGTACAAGTTTTTCGGACTCTATTAACTGACATACAAAAAAAACCTACATTGCCACTCTTTACGAAGTTACGTGTGTTGTTTGTTTCAAGAGGACTGAGTTTTTGTCAGGTTCGTTCCGGTCACACGTAATCAAGTTTGTTTGTTACAAATAGACAAACAGGTTTCAATAATTAATACATTAACCTCAACATGAACAACTGCTGGAGTTACAGAATGTCCTAGAACTAAAACACTAACGTTTTTCATATTTTAGGATAACCACCGTTGCATTCTCCATCCCCCACCCCCTTGAACTTACACCCCTCGGAGGCTGTGACGTCACTCCTAGGGAGTTTTAACGCCAGGACCCTAGTCTAGGCTGGATTTATACCTCCCTTAGCAACGGAGGTATAGTACCAGAGATTGGTCATGGTCAACCCCCCCGAGGTTGTGTATATGTACAATATTGGAACTATACCCCCGGGGGTCTTGTACATTACCAAGCTCTGGTATTATATCCCCGGGGGGCGTTATTCAGGTCTTGTACAATACTAAAAATACACCTCCAGAGGTCGTTGGACATGACACTATACCCCCGCAGGCTTTATTCACGCCGTGTACATTTACAGTAGTGGAAACATACCCTCAGGGGCATAGTTTCAGCCATTGGACAAGACCACATATGTCCATGGTCTGAATAACGCCCTTCTCCAGGTGGTATAGTGATAAAGTGTGATATACTAGTGACTGACACTACGCCACTCTGTCACTTCGTGTCCTCTATCACCTAACTCCTCCAGTAAACTACACACCATTTTTTAGAATAGCACAAAGTATATTTGATCAAATTTTCAGCTCAATCGATCCATTTTTGTAAAAGAAAAAAAAATTAAAAAAAAAAACGGTTTTTTTGTATTTTTTTTTAACTTTTGAGGTTAGAGCAAAAATGATTACTATAAAAGTTGTAGAGTTTTTTATTTCCAACAACTTTTTCGTTTGACTTTTTTTCAATAGGATGCATTGTTTAGTCACAAATTGGAAAAAACCATGTTCACCCCTAAAAACCACCCCTCCTATACCCCCTAATAGACAATTTTTAGGAATGTTTTTTTTATTTATTTATGATGTATTTGACTAAATTGTGCCATTAGTTTGCTGTAAGAAAACATTTATTTATTTGACCATTTTTAACTGCTATTTCTCCTGGACTATATGTAAAAATAATATATTGGTTAGTAGCTATATTTATGGAAATTAAGATTAATTAGCAACTAATTTTAGTTAGGGTATTTTATTTAAATATTTGAATCAAAACTTTTGCTGTTTATTGAAAAAAGTTAGATAACACTTGTTAATTCCTGTTTTGCAATTCATTACTGATCAATCATTTATTCTTCAATCGAAAAATACTCCTGAGAACTTTTCATAACAACTCGAATATTAGGTATATTTTAAAAACAAAGCATAGCCATATCGGTTCAGCCTTTCTCTAGTCATCAGCTTACGAATGAACACATTTATGTTTATTTATACATACATACAAACAATAAATTTTTGTATTTCCATTTTAGATTTTAGCTATGTAAAAATTAGTATTCACTTTTATTTTGAAAAGAGATTAATATTAATTAAAAACTGTAATAAACAAATAAACCAGAAAGTCAAGATAATTTCGCTTTTGAACCACCGTACATAGAGGCCATAATCCGGCCATCCAATTTTTCACCAGTAAACAACCTTCAATAAAACAAAATAGCACCTTTCGCAATATACTTTCCTATAAAGACATTAAAAGTTAAGTTAAAATGTTCCATCTATATATGAAACCAACCAATCCAAGAAAGTACCTTTATCACATACTTTGTAGGCTTAACAAGTTAATATGATTGACAACTTTCATAATATAAGAGTGCGTTTTTATTTTTACTTAAAATATATACGTATTTATCTTATTGTATATTATTTTTTATTGCCGTCCAGTTCTGAGCTGAGTCCAAAAATTTCATGTGTCTGTGTTTTCTAGAAGTTGGCTTAAAATTAATTACAAATTAGAGAAAGTGAACTAATAAAAAAGTTTAAAAAATAAATTAGGTCACGTTGGTAAATGAATCATTTGAGGAGGTCTGATCCGTTTGGATAGTTTTTGAAAATTTGCATAATAATCCATAGCAGGGTTTCGTAAAGAGAAAAATTGAAAAATTAGAAAATATATAAACGTTACCAGACTTCCCACGTAAAAAGGAAGCACCAACCGTTACAAGACGAAGTAGTATACCTCAATCACGATTAAATTATTATTATTGTTTACTATAGATGGCGCTTGTGACGGATTTGAACTTATGTTTAAAATGTATTCTAGATACATTTTAAACATTTAAAACACAATAAAAATATTTGCACGTAAGATATGTGAAATTTGATTCTTTTGACAATGTGGCTCATAATATTTACAGTAGCCAAAGGAATAAAACAGAAAGAACCTGCCACTTATTTAAGGGTTCTGGTTTCAACTGTCAATTCCCTCCCTGACTGCCTTTTGAGGAAACATGTGAGTACACCAAGTTTCGTGTCCATTTTGAATGGAATCACAAAGCAATGCGCCAGACGCAAAGTGTAATATTTTGAGAGCTGAGGAAACCATCGAGGAGGCAACAAGTCCATTTGTTTTACTGCCGGGACATATGATATTGTTTTATGTATATAAACATTGATAAAATTCCTAGATGTAACCAAAAAATAGGTTAATGTACTGTACAAAGATCGAACAATAAGGTATTGTCTCAATTTGCTAGACAGTCGTACCGTCCAAGAACAAAAATCGGGTTCCAAAACGGATGTCAGAAAGCCCCGGTTGGATTCAGGAAAATGTTTCCTTTTAGGGGTTTATAGCAATCGTAAATATTACAGATTTAATAATATGGATCCATATAATTTTGATTTAGATATATATGCTCCTCCGGAACGTATATGATTTGTACTATTTACCATACTATTATTTTTAACAAAATAGAAATAATAAATCATGGAACATAGTAATTAATTGACAATGACATAAAATTTCATAAAATATCGACATAAAAATAAAGTATTTGTCATATACTCCAAGGAATTATAACGGTTTTAATAAATCATTAAAACGAGTAATATTGAATTGTTTTCAAATTATATTGAAGGATAATCAAAACCTATTTAAAAGTATCAAATATTATAATCAATAATAGTAGAATTACATGGAAGTATTTTATAGTTGTACAGTTGGTTTCATCTTTTGAAAAAAATATTTATTGAATCCAGGTAGTTGCCACATTCTTACTTTAAATTTTATTCCATAACTTTTAAATAAATTACTTATCTTTTTTAGTGGGTAGGTAAAGTATTCTTTGAAATACATCTTTTAATTATTTGGCAGGAAAACACATTCAATAAAAGCTAAAACACTTATTTAAATTTAGATTTAAAAAAACGAAAATACTATGTTTCGATACTGTACATATACCTACAATAACATAGTTTGGGTTTATGTTATCTTGGTATAAAAAGAAGGTATTTTTTTAATTACCACATTATTATACCTACTAAAAGAAACCCTAATCAAGAAGTAAATGTTTGAAAAAAATCTTTACAACAATAAAATAATAATAACTGCTAAAATGGTAGGATTTAAAAGTATATTAAGGTAGTAACTCTACTAATCTGTACTACTTTAGATAAAGATTAGTTAATCTTGGATTTGCATTAGTATACTTCGCAATGAAGTGTGGTATGATGCCCACTCGACCAATCAGAGCTTAGATGTTGTTCTTGACCGTAAGTTGCGCTACCAAAACAAGCAGGCTTACCTATCAAAATATTGATCGAAATTATTTGCTTAAAGAGTAATTTCGTCCTAATCTTTACGTATCTTAATGCAATGGTATGGTTTTACTTTATTGACCTAAATAGCTTAGGAAATGCTAATAATAATATAAACTTTAAAAGGGAAAAAGTGGTTATTGTAAATTATTTGTTATAGATGGATATAAAGGCACTATATACTTTTTTCTAGGCCTTTTAAAATATACAAATCCGTAGCACATTATCGTGTTATAGGACTAAATTTACAGTTTACTCAGTATTAACAATGAAAGTGCTCAAAATATCAACTTTCGTATTAGACAAACTTTCTCTCTACTTTATATGAATAAAATATTGATGCATCATACCTAGAAACTTGCCCTAGTTCATAAGAAATTCGACAGCGAAAACCGTGTAAAAATCCGTTGACTAATTTAGAAAATAATCGATGCACAAAACATACCAACACAAAAAGTGACTTTAATGTATACTAAATATTGATTGTGATTGAATAGAGTTGGAAAACATGTCTTCAATCAGTAGCTACTTTATGAATGTTTTCGTGTATTCTGAACTTACACCACGCTTGCACAACTTTGTATATACATTCCACTCCAGTAGCTAGCTACGCTTTTGTACTGCAATTTCCGGAAAAATTCCCCTCCTCCTCCTCCCACGGCAATGATGTAGTCCAGTTGTTGACTGTTCTTTCCTGTTGATGTGTAGTCTATTTTGTGTAGATTATCTCTATGTGTAAATGTAAAATGTTTATATTTACAAAATTTTTTCGTTATTAAGTACTAAGTAAGGTAAAACTTTTAAACAAGGATTCAATAAAAGTAATTATATTAATGATATTTAAATTTAATTTGAGGAAACGAGTGATCTGAACGTCAGAAATTTTGAAAGTGGTGCCAAATTTTTAATGAACACATTTATTAGGCAATTAATTCTATAGTTCTACATTGCCTATAGAATTATAGGAAATTAGGCATTATATTACACATTTACCCTTCTAAAATATAATGTGCAATGTTTACATGCGCAAACGAAAGGAAACTTTTCAGATTTAGATCTTTACAAAACAAAAATTAACTTTAAATAGTTGAATATTAATAGGTACACCACATTGCCCTTATGTTCAATGAATGTAAAATACGTATTATTGTAGTATGTGTTTATCTATATAATAGTCTGTACGCTCTAAAAAAAGTATGAATAAAGCATACAGGTATCTGATCTGCCTTGTCAGCGAATTAATTGAATTTACATAATTTAATTCTTAATACCATGCTCTAAGAAAATTAAATCGTTTTAAACTCGTTTAAATGGACTCCTTTCTACCTTCTAATTGCATTTTTTTACATCCCATAATTTACTTCTTGGTATATTTAAAATTTAGCGCAGCCTTAAAGAAATTGTGTAATATTGGATTTTACTTTGTATTGAAATTATATTTAGTTTTTCCTTAATTAATTTTAATACACGTATTGTAGATGTTTTATATTTATTAAAATGTTATTTTAATATTAGTAACTAATGTTATTGTATTCTCTCATGTAATTTAGGAATACAGGTGAAGATGTTCAGGAACTACAACATTTGTTGACCCAATGCAATAGATACAGTATGGTTATTTAGTTGAACTTGGCGATTCTTCGTGTGGAATTAGTTAAATGACGGTTAAGTAGCTAGAAATAATTCATACTGTTGTACTGATCCATTATCAAGCATATATGTGGTAAATGATAGTAATAGCTAGAAGCATACATCTTGGTAACATATAACATATCGGACCACGACAACGATATGTTCTCTATCGTCTGTGAGGCAAGTTATGGCCATTCGAAGAAAACTACATCTCGTCATTTTATTCCTCTATGTTTGTTACATTAAAGGATTTATCTGGAAACCCTAATGTAGACTAGGAAGCTTCTCATTGCAATTCTGAGGTAATTTATAATGATGGGGAAATCCCCATATCCGTAATCAATACAGGTTCGTCACTCCAGCTCCAGGGCGGAGTTTTGACATTTATTACCTCCAGTGGGGATATCACTCGGACCATTGTCATTAACAATGGTATGTTCCCTAGCATCTGTGATCCCTGCGGTGTGGGCATTGGAGGAAAACTGCATCTCGGCATCTTATGCTCTCCTCGTTGCTCCATGTCGGGTTTCAAAGCACTCCTATGGGGCGCGTTTTATGCAACTTTGATGTAGACTAGGAAACTTCTCAAAGTAAATGTGATGTAAATTCTAGTGTATGGAAATTTTGAAACTCCGCTATCAATTCTGTCACGTAACTTCAGGACGGTTATTATATCGTCTCCAACAGGGACGTCATTCTGAAGCCAAAAACGAAACGTTGTGTTTCCTAGCAATTCTGAAGCAAGTCGTACTTATTTTCCTAATTGTAAGGAAACCCCCCGTTTTGACTTGTCTAGCTTCTTCTATATGGTTTCATATCTACTATTATTTTCAAAGTAATTTCCTATGCACAAAAAAACTTAAGCGGAAGAATCTGGGACCAGATATTTTTGATTTAAAATCAGTTTCATCCAAATCGGTTCGGTAGTTTCGCAAAAATCGATTGATATACACAAAACAGAAACATAGAAACAGGTCGAATTGTAGTACCTTCTCCTTTTTGGAGTCGTTTTAAAATTGATTCCTTTTTTTTGTAATTTACGTTAAGATTTTTGCGAAACTTTAAAAATTGCATTTGCGCTGTAAACTGGTTGCCTAATTCTCGTTTTCAGATAATTTTCAATAAAGGCTCATTTTCTTCATATAATAATCAATGGTTGGGTTTTGGAGCTCTTTTAAACTTTTATGTCTTGGAGAGAAACCTACTTTGGAGGAGGACCGGTGTGACACTATGACCAACAGAAGACTCTACTATAAAGTGCAAAATTTATATTACGTACATATTTTGTTCATATGTACAAAACACACCAGGGACCACAATAACCTAATATCTTCAGTTTTAATAACATGAATGGGTGAAGTAAACAATATCAGGCTGACAGTTATACAGTATACATTCTGAGGTCGAGGCCAAAACAGTCAATGAAACAATCGACACAGCGAGTAGGTGTTGCTGTCGAAGCGTTCAGGAATTTCTCTGTGAATTACATTGATAAAGCGACACCTAACTTTGAAGTCGAGTAACGATGGATACAAGTAAATGTCACTCTCACTGGTAGGCTATTTATATATAGCTAACGTGTCAAAGCCGTCCACGGTCCGCTAACACTTACCTGTCGAATACAACAGACTACCTGACGTCCGTTTCTACATTATAAGCTTCTCCAAGCAAACAAAAGAGAGTTGTAATTAGTTTTTTTTTCACATTTGTTTATTAATGTATACCTTAAGTAAATATATTACTTGTACTTTATTTCTTTTACTAACTGCATAACCATCCTTCGGAATAGGCAAAAACTTGTCACTATCTGGACCTTGCAGTACCTGTAGCTCGGACTAACATGTTTATGTATACAAAGACCACGGAGTAAGTCACAACCTTGTCACTATCTGGACCTTGCAGTACCTGTAGCTTGGACTAACATGTTTTATGTATACAAAGACACGGAATAGTCAAAACCTTGTCACTATCTGGACCTTGCAGTACCTGTAGCTTGGACTAACATGTTTATGTATACAGAGACGCGGAATAGTCACAACCTTGTCACTATCTGGACCTTGCAGTACCTGTAGCTTGGACTAACATGTTTATGTATTACAGAGACACGGAGTAGTCAAATCCTTGTCACTATCTGGACCTTGCAGTACCTGTAGCTCGGGACTAACATGTTTATGTATACCGAGACACGGAATAGTCAAATCCTTGTCACTATCTGGACCTTGCAGTACCTGTAGCTTGGACTAACATGTTTATGTATACAGAGACACGGAAGTAGTCAAATCCTTGTCACTATCTGGACCTTGGCAGTACCTGTAGCTTGGACTAACATGTTTATGTATACAGAGACACGGAGTAGTCAAATCCTTGTCACTATCTGGACCTTGCAGTACCTGTAGCTTGGACTAACATGTTTATGTATACAGAGGACACGGAGTAGTCAAATCCTTGTCACTATCTGGACCTTCGCAGTACCTGTAGCTTGGACTAAACATGGTTTATGTATACCGAGACACGGAGTAGTCAAATCCTTGTCACTTATCTGGACCTTGCAGTACCTGTAGCTTGGACTAATATGTTTATGTATACCGAGACACGGAGTAGTCAAAACCTTGTCACTATCTGGACCTTGCAGTACCTGTAGCTTGGACTAACATGTTTATGTATACAGAGACACGGAGTAGTCAAATCCTTGTCACTATCTGGACCTTGCAGTACCTGTAGCTTGGACTAATATGGTTAGGTATACAGAGACGCGGAATAGTCACAACCTTGTCACTATCTGGACCTTGCAGTACCTGTAGCTCGGACTAACATGTTTATGTATACCGAGACACGGAATAGTCAAAATCCTTGTCACTATCTGGACCTTGCAGTACCTGTAGCTTGGACTAATATGGTTAGGTATACAGAGACGCGGAATAGTCACAACCGTTGTCACTATCTGGACCTTGCAGTACCTGTAGCTTGGGACTAACATGTTTATGTATACCGAGGACACGGAGTAGTCAAATCCTTGTCACTATCTGGACCTTGCAGTACCTGTAGCTTGGACTAATATGGTTAGGTATACAGAGACGCGGAATAGTCACAACCTTGTCACTATCTGGACCTTGCAGTACCTGTAGCTTGGACTAATATGGTTAGGTATACAGAGACGCGGAATAGTCACAACCTTGTCACTATCTGGACCTTGCAGTACCTGTAGCTTGGACTAATATGGTTAGGTATACAGAGACGCGGAATAGTCACAACCTTGTCACTATCTGGACCTTGCAGTACCTGTAGCTTGGACTAATATGGTTAGGTATACAGAGACGCGGAATAGTCACAACTTTGTCACTATCTGGACCTTGCAGTACCTGTAGCTTGGACTAACATGTTTATGTATACCGAGACACGGAGTAGTCAAAACCTTGTCCACTATCTGGACCTTGCAGTACCTGTAGCTTGGACTAACATGTTTATGTATAACCGAGACACGGAATAGGCAAAACCTTGTCACTATCTGGACCGTGCAGTACCTGTAGCTTGGACTAACATGTTTTATGTATACAAAGAACACGGAATAGTCAAAACCTTGTCACTATCTGGACCTTGCAGTACCTGTAGCTTGGACTAACATGTTTATGTATACCGAGACACGGAATAGGCAAAACCTTGTCACTATCTGGACCTTGCAGTACCTGTAGCTTGGACTAACATGTTTATGTATACCGAGACAGGGAATAGGCAAAACCTTGTTCACTATCTGGGACCTTGCAGTACCTGTAGCTTGGACTAACATGTTTATGTATACCGAGACACGGAATAGGCAAAACCTTGTCACTATTTGAACCGTGCGGTACCTGTAGCTCGGAATAACCCGTTTATATAACTCTGACTCCAATTGACTTTAATACGTTGATTTCTCAACGAACTACGATCTCTCACATTACTGATATTCTGTGAATGTAATAGCATTCATGGGTTGTTATAGTAGACTTTAATATAGACTTTTTCACGCTTCAACTAAAAGGTTAATTGAGTCATTGATAAATGACAAGGATATTATTTTGAAAGCTCAAGTATTAATGTAATTTTCATCTACTGCATCTAAAAGTGAAAGAAAAGTTTAAAAATACTTTTACAGAACGCAATTTTTACCATTGTTTTTCAATTTTATCAATATTTTTGGCCTTATGTTGATAAGTTATGTTATGAATTCTGATGATTTTACATCCATAATTTTATGGCCATTGCAAGGAAAAATACAATACTAAAACATTTATAAAAGCTCAAGTTCAAAATCTTCCGTGTTGATTAATTACAATCTTTACAGTTTGCTCTCTGGTCACCGATTCGCCACAAATCAAAAGAAGCAAAATTCTTCCTTACCGAGTCTATTTTGAAGACTATGAACTTTGGCGTGAGCGCTTCTCATTTATTTTAGTTTTATGAAAAGGTTCCTTGAAACTAACGAGCGCACAGCAGATTGTGAGGGTCTCATATATGTACAGTTAAGTGAATAAGTATCCGTTATCTAGACTGGATTATGAACATAATTATAATTATTCCT
>NW_025782756.1:0-32937 GCF_021130785.1 Homalodisca vitripennis
ACTAAAATGCTATGCCATGTGATATCTTTTCATTTATATTTTTATTCACATAAACTCTTAAATATATTGTGTAAAACCCTATAAACATGGTGAAATAACAGGATTGGCTTTTTAACACAGAAAGGCTTAAAACGTAAAAAGAAGAAAGATATCCAGTTTACTTTTCAGTTTCCATTATTCATGAATTAAGATTCATTTTTTAAACGGCACATATAACGAAAACGTGAGGAAATAAAAGTAAGCCCCATTATGAATTATATATTTTAACTCCGTTGTGTGAATCCCCAGCCCACACTCTCCTAATATCAATAAGTGGGGTAGGACCCATTTATTACTTGCTCCTATGAAATACATCAGGCTCCAGGGGCTCCCCATATTAGGTCTCCTACCGAGATTTAAAACACTGGCATATAGCTTGTTGTAATTGCAATTTTAAATATTTTTTACTTAATTTAATAAAGGGTATTATAATTAATCTGTAATTGTTGTTAGTTGGTAAAGTGTTTTTGACACAACGAATTTTACAACTAACTTTAAACTTGCTCGGTCTGTTATATACTAATAAATCTCGAGAAAGATCTGACGCCAACAAGAATCATCATCGAAGTTTACAAAACAATATATTTAATAATATTATTTATAATGGTTTAAAGTCTAATTTTAAAATAAAACCCCAATTCATATACCCGAGCGTCACGGAGCACACGTAAGTTAGGGAATCACAAAAACTTATGTTGTGTGTCAAACTTTCACTAAATCCTAAACAATATGCACTAAAGTAAACACAAAAATTATTACTCTGTTTGTCTGGGAATGTACCTAGTTATTATTCCGTGGTTTAAATGTTAGTAGAATTACGCTTGTGTTTTCTTTTCCTTAAAAGGGAAATAATTCCAAATTTGTTTGAAAATTTTCTCTTGAGTCCCTCGGCCATGGGATGTCGATAGCTTGCATCCTAAGGGTACCCCGTAGTAGAGGTCGTGTACTTGTGTCTAAGGGGAAATACATTTTACAATTAACCCCTCATAAATGAAGCCCAGATAAGAGAGCCAAAAACGTAGTACACCAAACTACAACATAATCAATTCAAATTTGTTATATAGAATTAAAATGGAACATCTAGTCTACAAGATGGTCCACTAAGAAACAACAATGCTATTCTCACTATAAGTTATTTAATTATAAAAAGATTGACCCATAGAAACAATAGTTATAGACTACTAATTGAGATGTCACCAAAAACATGTTCAAGGCTCTGCTCCCGGAAATAAATCGAAAAGGTTACTAATTTTGGAACTGTAATGTTTTTTTACAATTTATGATAAATATTAACCGAAATGTTAGCTGGTCTATATCTGCAATCAAACCTGCGCATTCTCTCACAGTCACCAGATCAGTTTTGTTGCACATGTATATGCTCCATTTTCGTTCCTTTATATAATTTTATTAGGATTTTTCCAATTTGATATTAAAATCTTATTGATTAAGAATACCACCTCTTTGATTATTAACACTTAAGACCATCTGTTCCAAAATATTACTTTAAAACATATACCTAGTTTTCGGGATTAATTCAAATTGGCCTCGCTCAGTAATCGATATTAGAGTGTTGGTATCGGGGCCCAACCCACCACTCTCTGCTCGCCACTACATTGTGTCTGTTAGACCTTAATGCTTACACGTCAACAATACTGGTGTACATACACCATTGAGGACAATGGATCATGTGTTTGCTTCATAACACTGAGTTAAAGCTCGGCCCGTAACCATTCGACTAATTCAAGTCAAACACCAATTATCTACAATCACAGATCATTGTCTTCTCTGTTACTAACTTCTGTGGAGCAACGGTTGTCAATTTTTCTGGAAGTCAGTCAGAAAAGCCAGGATTAGCACCGATATTCCATTTGGCTTTTTTTAAATATAATTACGTTTTACTCTACTAAGACACATATAACGTTTTGCAACACCAATGTTATAACCATGATAGATAGCATTAAATGATTATTGATCAGAATATAACTTGCCCTAATTGAATAAATATTTTTTTATTAAACCTAAATAATAATCACAAATTGTTCTCTACATAAAGACTATAAGTGGCCAAAACAGGAACGATATATGACGTCATGAGCTTATAGTGTTAATGTAATCGGAGTTAGGCACTTTTTTATGTTTATCCATCTTATTACGTATTGCGTGTTTAATATGCTATAGTAAAACAATAAGACTACTTAATTTTAAAATTCAGGAATATAAATAAAAAATAATTGACAAAGCAAGGAAAACATATGTTTGAAAAATACTTATAAGGTATTTAAGTTTAATGCAATTGCGGGAGAGGTTTTAACTGTAACTAAATATCCAGACTAGCTGTAGCTCTTTAGTATACATTGCCAGTTTGGGAAAATTCAAGAATCAAAGTTGAAGTCCCCATGAAAGAGATTTTAATTGAGGCACCTCCTTCATTTATAAGGAACGAGGATATAACAATCTATCACTTTCATAATTTTACTAATGCAAGGAACATTTAGATGGAATTTGGTTTTCAAAATTATGACAAACATAAACGACAAAGCTTTGTAGCAACAGTCATATTTTCTGTACTTGGAAATCGTTAATGCGTCCTTGGTACAGATGAGGGGTTTCTGTATCAGCTTACACTTCAACACACTAATGGTTTTGGGTGATACAATCTACGTTTACATTTTTGTATGTAAATAAATGTCATAAATCCAGTCAAAATATATACAAGTTAGTAGATTAAAAGTTAGAATATCACATTTAAATTTTTGGAAAAGCTATATTTTTCCAGTCGCCCTAATTTTAAAAAAACATCAGTGTATAATTTAGAAAGCTGAAACAAATTTGTTTTGCCTTTCGTACTAGTAATGTCGCATACTTACAGTAATTAAGATGTTGTTATTACTCTTACTGAAGGCCATTTTCTCAGATAGTCAAACTTCTGTAAGTTAGTCATGAGAGGCTTATATGTCATGTTTGAAAGCAAGATGGCACCATTTTTCGATTCCGTATGTAATTTTCTTTCTTAGGATTTTTCAATTTGATATTTTTAAATCTTTGATTACGAATACCCACCTCATTGTTTATTCCACCTCACATTTATACCACTTCTTCATAAAATTACTTTAAAATATACCTCGTTTTCCCGGGATCATCATCAATTGCGCTAAGTAATGAAAATATTAATTTCCAATTTTGTGTGTGGGTTAATTATATGGCATATATCAATTGTACGTATATGTTACCTTGCTATTAAGAGAGTGGTTTTTAGTGTGACCAGTAAGATCTCTTTCAAATTAACACTATAATGCATATCATATAATAGGTAAGTGACTAATTATATTGGAAATATAATCTAATAGCCGCTTTGGGAATAGGAAATTAAGGTTTATAATATCACCTTGGTGTGGAGCCGTAAGTTAGAAGAGCCCAAAACTAATTGTGGTGATCACTATTGAAAATATTCCAATTGACGGATAGAATACTAAAAAGAAGATCAAAGAAATTTGGTTTTTTGCTTTTAATATAAAGATTTAAGATGTACATATGTGGAATTTATTATGTTAATTATCAAATAGAGGGCCTTTTATTAATTATTTCAGATACTTTAATTTTTTTATATTACACACGATTTTTTTATGTAAAACTGGTTAAACATATTGATATAGAATACAAGCTTATATTGATTCATTGAATTAGCAAAACCGAATCGAAGCCTTAATGGATTTTTTTCAATAACCCAAATACATACTTGATCTTATTGCTGTTAATTAGCGAGATTATTAGTTCGAAAGCAGTTAATTAGGGCTCCCTAGAACGTGGCTGTGACTTGCTTTTGTGAAAGGTTGTAAAGGACACTGCACTCAGAGTCCGGGACAATTAGTACGCAGATTCTTGAACAAAAACGTGTTAGATTTATACAGTAACCGAAAGTGACTTGCACTTTAGCTGTAAAGATTTATTTAGATTGGTGCCATTTTTGAGTCCCGATTGATACACATCGTCGCCGAAAACACCAGTAACGTGAAAAACCCAAAGTTATAGACCATGAATACGTTTATACTAGGAGTTAAGGTTGATAAAAATGTTAGGTTGTTAAATATATTAATTTAAAACTTTTTAAAATTTTTAATCACTGTAGAATAAAGTATTGTAATATTCAAAAGTCAGCTTAAATAACAATCTCAGCTTCAAAATACAAATACAAAATTGATAACAAACCTCGAAAAATTTTTAAACAATTACAATTATACATAATACAAAATATTATGTAACACTTTATGCACAGATTTTACTTAAAAGCAAACTCCTTATCATATTACTGCTCTTAAGCTATGGTAAAACATATCACAGCGATTTTTGAATTAAATTTAAAAGTAGCTCTAAAGTCCGGGGAGGCTTAAACCCTCACAAATGATACCACATTCTACCTCTTTTGGCTGCAGAAAGAGTATAAATAATTTATACTAAAGGTTCCACATTAATAATATTGTCAAACATATTATTATGTCATTATTATTGATTTAAAATATAGACAAAAACGTTTTTAGAATTTTTACAAATTTTCAATATGTCTATCCTAATTTGAAATCAAGCGTTAAAAAGGTTTTGCCTAGTTAAAATCGTACTTTTCAAGACTCAGAATATTATCGTGATATATCTTTTATGTCGTTTGAACGATTATGAAAATTTATGTTTTTAAATGGGAGGACTCTTCCTTTCTTAAATTACGTTTACCGTACTTATGGCCGTTGCAATATGCAAGGATCAGAAACTTTTAACTAATATCACTGAATATCGAAAGGGACCGACAGAAAGTCAAAAGAAGTAGCGCACACACAGGTTTTTAGACAGATACACTAGTCCCTTTACTTTTTTGGCCTTATATAAAGTAAAGATATATCTTTAAACACATTTCGAGTGACTGTAGCTATACTATGAACTCAAATCCTATGGTGTAAGCATCCTTAAGGTGTAAGCAGCATTTGATAATATTCAGTATAGATAAGTCAAGCTATGGTGGCAGTGGATTGCATCACCTAATTCTGTCACTAATCATTGCTTTGTATTGGTTTGGCTTTACTTAATCCAACTGAATTATCTTGATATTAACAGGTTTCAAGATTAAAATAACATAATTTACCGATAGCATTAGAAACAAACGACAAATTGCAAATGGAATGACCGCGGGCCTTGAATTATTAAATCGACGTGTTTAATAAGGATTGATACCCATACAGTGACGCTTTTCTAGCTTTGTGCCTGCCCACAGAGGCGAAACCTCCAGCTCGTTCAGGTTTCCAGGGCTGTAGCGAGAATTTAAGAACAGGTCACTTACAACACCTTAATAATAACAAAAGACCTTGGTATCGGGGTAGGACACAAGTAAAACGGAATCCATATGTCTATCGCACACTAGACAAAGTTTAAAACGGCACTACTACTTTGACTCCGACAGCGTTTCACAAAGAACAACGGGAACTAAGGAGCACGACAGCAGCCAATAAGAAAAGGATAGTTTGTTGAGATATCGCTTATTACGAGACGAGATTGGAGACGGATCCAACGATTGCAAAGGGGGAGGGGTCAGTAACCACACTCCTTGGTAGCAAGAAATAAAAGAATACCGCAACCTGCAAGGCCATGACGCGATGATGTCCAATACGGTATTGACTGCTACAAATGAGAGGACTAAGGCCGAATCCTTTGCTACGCTAAACCGCTTCCGAAGCTTGTCACACTCAGAATAAACTCCGACTGGACAACTGACTGCTCGTTCATTCTAAGGGACGCTCCAGTATGGTCTGAGGACAGATTCCAATGTTATATGATCCACCAATGGGAGGAGCGGTAGTTAAATCAAATGATAAACTCAAGGTTCACCGTGCCACCTATATAATTGTCTGAATTACTTTAACTGATACCAAGGAGTCTTATTCTGAATACCAAAACTAAAACCTACTCTAAACTGGAAATTACAGTATATATTCAACAACAACAATTAATGTATTCTTGGAAACTATATTGAAAGATGTAATGAATTTCAAAATTGTAAGTTAAAAAAATAAGTCGGAGATGGGTTTTAACACGATTTCAGAAAGAAACCACAACCACCTATTGTTTTTTCAGGATTCTGAAGAACATCTAATTATATTAGACGTTTTCCAAACACAGAATATTAGATTTGAATGTGTTTAATTTAATTTGTACTATTTCGTTATACAATACAATTACACTCAATAATCAAGGTACGAGTAATTATTATTACAGTTTAATTATATCAAAATATAAGATGTCTTATAAAAATTACTATTAGATTTCCTATCAAATTACGTGAACGGAATTTTGAGTTTACTTCATTTCATTTTATTTAAAAAGTAAATACTGATTGGGGTTGCAAACACTCGTAATTGAATTCTCAGTCGAAAAATTTGATTATAAACTTTAATGAATCTACAAAAATTTTAAATAAATATAGTTTAGCAAATATAAAACTCAAAAATTTTAGATAGGCGACAAAGGAAATATTTACTTAGTTGAAGACTGGCTTATCAGGAAAGAATGGTCAAATTAACTCCTGGAAGGATTTCTCCTTGTGTTGACAGTTCTGCAGTACTCCCATTCTGTATTCTTTGTGCTAACCACTGATAGGGTGAAGTTCAAACTATTGACTAAGTTCGTCTTATTATATTACAATCTAATAATAAATTCAAATAAATTATCTTAAATCATCTCTGGTGTAATTTTGTGGTTGTACTTTCAAAATTACATTTAAAGATAGAGAGAGCTGTATAAAAAACGTACATAATCGAAATTAGGCTATGTTGAAAATTAAAAAAAAAATTCCTTATACCATCTTCCATTTTCATCCATCCAACTTCTTCGCCCTTTTTTACTAAATATTTTAGTTTTAAAAGAAAACAACGTTTCACTTATAAAATTAAAAGGAAATAAAAACAAGAATAATTAATAGGGAAATAATGTGCAATTCAACTCAGACACTAGCGAGTAAATGAAGGTAGAGCAGAGAAAGTAATCAGGGTAAAACAATATTATTACCTGCATAATGTACATAGTTTGTAAATAAAACATTACCTCTCGTGAATCCGTCTTAGACTGTTTGATTGCTTCCGTTTTGGGCGTATTCTACACCTTTCATATATTTATGTTTCATGTGATAATATTGAAACTAATAACAAAAAGTACTTTTCTACACAATTTTAAGTATGTATTGTTTTTCCTTTATTTACCATTGTTATATCTGGTTATATATTGTAGTTTAGAAAATTATTAATATTTGAATAAATGTATGTACATAAGACATAGGTTGACATTTAATATTGCTCTCATGAACTTATAGAACCTGTACTGTGTTCATAAATTTCAGTACCAGCAACAAATTTTTTATAACACATACTTCAGGACAATTCCGTGCAATGCATTTTGAATACTTGTTTCTAACAACGTTATCATCAAAATTTGGATAAACATTTGTTTGATCAAAATGTTCAGTATTTTGAAATAACAAATATCAATAGCACTTCAAATAGTTTATGAACATGTAAATATAATTTAAATGAGATAAATATACTTCGTATAGCACATATATGAATCAGACCACCCGTTTTCCGGCATGATTTCCTGTATACAATAAGTAAAAAACGAAGGACATAAATAGTATTAAATTATTATTATTTAAAAACACACTGCACTCCAGTATTATTAAATTATTTGTACAAAACAATATGGCATTGTACAATGCAATTAAAAGGCAATCTTACCAGCTATGGATCAACAACAGAAACTATGGGTTGAATAAGATGAATCACACCAGATTTGGAGCAGTCCAAATTGACTCGAGTCAATTTAGATTACTACAGGACAACATGAAATTAACATATTGTCTTTGATTAGAGCGTAGATTATTATGTATAAAAGTAATGAATTATTTTATCAAATACATATTATATAAAAAATATATAATTTATAGTTTTAATCAGCAATATTAATCTTAACTTTTATATGTTAAAACATGGAAGTCGGATTATATTATTTAAATGTAGAATTAAACACTTAGTATTCAATTAAGATGAATACTATTTGCATGTATTACAAAAGGCTTTATCCATATTGTAATAACAAATAATAATATTGATAAATATTGCTAGTTTATCTTTATAGGAATGTGGTTTCTCTTGTGATCTACAACCTAACCTCCAAACAGTCAAGTTAGAGTAGTGTACAGACGACCACTTGGTAGTGACAAACTGTAACAGTAACAAAGCACGAGTTTATTTTCGCCTGATCTTGAATAGGGAGCTGGTTTAAAGTAATAATAATAATTTCCACATTATTTCTATATTATTCTTGTTTGTCCGTTCTGTTTTGTTCATAATTTCATTATTCTGTATTTTTATACTTCTTTCATACGTATTTTGAGAATTTCATGAGGTGTCAATTCTAATAACACTATAAAGTATTTTTTATATATTTTTTTTAAAATGCGATTCTTCCTAGCCTGCTTACTGTATAGTTGAAGCTTCAAAATGCCCACTGTTTGGTTTAGTGTTTTATCAGGAGAATTAAAAGTGATCTAGTACTACGAAATCAGATCTGAGACTGATTTCTTAGTTTCTCGTTCAGGTATCCACCCAGAAAACCTGCCGGTGGTCAAAAGTCTGTGGACAAGGCAGGAGGAACACAGGTACTGGCACATATATTTTAAACTTTCTGTAGTTTTTCCAAATATCCTTTAGATATTATATTACCCTCGACAGGAAGGTAATAGTTGATCATAGAGAGTACGAGAGTATGGATAAGGTGAGCATAAGGCCCAAGAGCTTTGAGGATTCACATTCCTTTAGTCTGACCCTGCTTATCGCCATCCCCCTTTGAGCACTTTACAGACTAGAACCCACATTGAAATTACAGACAACATACTACACTTCCAGGTCCAGCTTACTCCCGTGCCTCTGAGACTAATCATAAATTTTCAAGTCTACATTCAAAATGCATACAGCTGTGTCAGCCCATCCGACCTCCTACGAAACACACAGTTGAGCATCATCGTCGTACGAATACAGGTAGCTATTGTGTTAAGCTTGCACTTGTAGTGGTGAAAAAAACAGGACGAAACAAAAATGGGCTTTAGGCAACTTTCCTTTAAAGCAATAGCAACTCAGATCAAATATGAGAAGAAATACATTCAAATTTTTAATCTATAATTGAATAAATCCAGGCAATAAAGACATCCTGTGGTCTATTTAATCTAAATACATGATTAATACATAAATCTAAGTCCATCATGAGAAGAATACATGTTTTATTTTCTGCCTTCATATGATACAATTGTCAAAAACGTGTAAAAGAACAGTTGCAGAACTAAAATCGAGGTTTCTGAAGAAAAAAAAATTGGAAAAACTGAAAATATATTTATACAACCACTTTTTAATACACAAACAAACCCTTATGCAAAGTTTCGGAAAGCTAAACTAAAATACCACAGACGAATCATAAAGCTATGTTTACTGTATAAATTTTTCTTCTATTAGGAAATACACACAAGGAATAAAACAAAGGATTAATGTATAGTGCTCAACATTTCCTAGCATTATGAAGCTAATATGTGACCACGAGGTGTATTTCTTCAAATGCAAACCTATTTCAGGCTTACAACTACATACAAATAGCAGAGCAACCGTTTCAACTTGTAATTGGTGCACCGATAAATAAAAAAGAAGAAGTAACTTGAATACACATGAATATCTTTTGTATCAAATAACTTTAAACCAACAAAATTCGTGCACACACCATGACATTTGAAATCTAGTACCAAAACAAAGGGTCGGGGGCGACTAAATTTACACTTCCCACTCTCGGAATTCTTCAAATCTCATTTTGGTAAAGTACATGCTGCGGATACTATACGAAATGCCAACATTAATTTTTCTCTTAGTGCACATTAAGCTCGTGCGGTTGTACTGTGTACGTTCTTGACTGTTGTGTATTGACAACCTAATTATATCCCCGTGTGGACTTCACGCTGTTGTCAGCTGTGATTCCATTTTTAGTAGCAGTCCAGTGCACGAGTATATTACTTTTTTATGTAAGCGTGCTAAGTTTTTATTCCAGAGGAAGAGGGTTCATTTGAATAATTGAAACACAGTGTTACGCATTTTGTAACATACATTGTTGAAAAATGTCCAAAATCCTATTATACTTACAACATTATTATTGAACTCTAAGTAAAAACGTTTTCGATAGTAAACTTTTTATATGGGTTATGGTATTATAATTATGTTGCAGCATTAATTTACCAATAAAAATTCAGCTTAACAATGTGTCATTTTGCCCCTAATGGGCATCTTTAGGGTGAACTCACAATAACGTAAACTTAAACTAAAGATACATACAAAAACATTGCAATGCGTCAATACAAATACTTTACTAATTATAATTTACTTATATTTTATAAAATAAATTACGTAACAGATGACAAAAAATAAGTACAAATACAAATATTATAATTTGATGTTATTTAAAAATACATTCGATTAGTATTGTCAACTAAATTACTAAATAACAATGTTATTTACAGTATAACTTGCATTAGTATATATAAATTTCCTTTTTGAGTACTACCATTGTCCATAAAACTACTAACATCTTGTATAGTTTTCAAATTGCTAGAATGGAACTTAAATTTTTTACTTTTAAAATTATGTTAGTTTCTTATGTCGTATTAAATACATTTCATAATATCACTATTCCACGTTTAAATACTTCAATATTAATTCAAATAATGCATATTTATTTCATATTTCAAGGTTTCCGTTTATATACTTTACTTTACAGCCATAAAGTTTTTTTCATAATTAATTGCAAACAATTCTACTATGAACTATTAGTAATTATATTATACATTAGGTAAAGGTTTGAGATATATTTGACATCGCTGCACTGTTACAAAAATTAAGGGGAGATTCTTTAAAATTTGGAAAATCTAAAACCAATAACCGAATTGAACTTAACATCGTTTATTGCCCTAGCGTGGGGGAAGGGATTACAATTGAAGTCGGATTGTTTGTTTTCCAGATATATCTGGTAATAAACATCGAACAGATTTTTTAACTTTGAATAAATCTTCATTTCTACATACACTATAATGTTGCCGATAATGAATCATGTTCAAACATGGGATTTTAGGCTCAGCGTTACTGTCCACTCAGTAGGTAAGTACAAGCTCCCTTCTATAAGTCTGAATGCTGTAAATATTTCGTTCAGTCTGTTCGTGGTCTGCAGGGTAACTCTAGAATAAAATGAAGTATATACTTCAGCAATGCCTATAGTACAATATGTGGTCTTGCATACTTAGTTTCTTAGTCGTTTTATGAAATTTTAAATTCATTCGTTCCAGAAATGAGAATACCTCTACATAAATTTATTAGTACATTTAATGTTTAATAAAACATGTTTTTAACATTTACACAAGCTTTTGGGCTGTAGGATAAAATAAATGGAATAATGAAAACACCATAGAGTCTGTGCTCAACAAAGAGCATTCATATAGAAAGAGCTGTGATCCAACGTAGAATCGTTGAACGCTGTGAGAACGTAGGATTGTTTGAACAATTACGATGTGAGTAAAGTAATTAATTTTTTCCATTGCTATGTCCACTCTAGGTCTTGTTTCTCTTAATGCAAAACCCACCATTATGTTGTGTTCTCAAGCCAGAAAAATTTTTTTTAACAGTTTCACTCTACTAACCAATGGTTTCACTGATTAGTATTTATAAAAAATTACAAAAAAATTTAATTCAAATTAAGTTGTAAGTTAACTATTTCACCAACAAAGAAACAATGGTAGAACTTAAGTATTGATATTATCCACTTTAAACATTTTTATATGTTTAAACTAATTTATTTAAGAGGAAATTGGACGTTACTATTTGAAAAGTTTCCATTCATGGATGATGTCACTTTCTAATGTATTTTCACATATTGAATAAAATAGCATTGCTAGTGTGTAACTATGTTAATTCATAAACATAAAGATGACGAATTCATTGTTGTTTTATTTATTGTGTTATATAAAATTTATGACATAATTTGCTAATCAAAAAAAAGTCAGTGAAAACAGTTCGGTTAGTAAAGTGAAACGCCGCCTACCGCATCAGAATACGACGATTCAGTCAGAAATGGCAGCGCATAATGTTACTTCACAATGTGTACCTAAAAACAACCCGCCATTTCTGATTGGATATACCTTTTGAGATGCGGTTTGCCGCATTCAACTTTACTAAGTGAGCTCTTTCAAATGAGGTATAACCCATGCTTTAATTTAGGATTTCCATGTTTTCCTCTGTGGGCCGTCCCCCCATGTTTGGCAAGTCATGGTACTAGCAAGGAAAAAATAGTTTACATAGCCATATGGACACTGTGCAAAGTTTATATACAGAGGTGCTGAAAATTCCCGGGACGGTCAAATAACTTTTGAACTAATTACAATATAAAGAACCAAAAATTTACATCAAGCTTTTTTCTCATATAAAAACTATTATTTTTATGTAATTTAACCATGATATCCTGCTTATGGGGACGTCCCGCTAGGGGTTGGTGAAAATTCTTAAATAGAAGCATAGGTCGAGTCGTACATCAAATTAAAGCTCTTTTAATTAGAAACATTTTAGCGAAAATCTGACGTAAAACAGTTGACGCATTACAAAATGGCGGACACTCAAAAGATTATAAAATACAGAATTTTTCAAATGCAAACATTCTGGTTGTTAGAGAAAACTGAGACACTTAATCTTTTATATTACTTCTTTTACTTCAAAATCACTTACCAAAACAGTTATAACAAAGTGTTAACCTTCAGTTTGCTGACAATATCCCAATCGATTGTAGAACGCTGATATCGCATTGTTTAAAGCTTGGACAGGAACACCCTGAGCTTCTCTTACAATACGGTTTCTCAATCATCCAAATTTTGAGGTTTTGTTTTTAAAACACTTTTTCTTTGAGTTAGCCCCAAAAGAAGTAGTCTAAAGGGGACAAATCTGGAGAGAACGGGCAGGCCATTCTATTGTTTCCCCTTCTACCAATCCACTTATGTGGAAAGACATTGTCTAAAAAATGTCTTACATGTACGGCCATAATGTGGAGGGGTTCCATCTTGCTGAAACCAGATATTTTCATTAAACAGATGCCTTACCTCATCACATGATCTAATACGGTCACCAAACCCGCTCATCATTAATAAAGTTATTCTTTCTCTCTCGGAAAGCGCCATAGCAAAATAAACTAGCACTACTGAAACTACTTGCAAAATTAAGGCTTGAAGACTTCTAAGTGACTGAGTTGATAAAAAAAACTGTATCTGTCAGCTGGCAATTTCGTTGTTGTCTTTTTTGGTCTTGTTTGCTCCAGCTGATTACCTTCCAGATAAGGAAGGTAATAACTTACCTGCTGATAAGGAATTTCCAGACTAAACAATGTGATATCAGCGTTCTACAATTGATTGGGATTATTGTCAGCAAAACTGAAGGGCAAAACACTTTGAACATTTGTTATAACTGTTTTGGTAAGTTATTTGAAGTAAAAGAAGTAAAATAAAAGATTGTGTCTCAGTTTTCTCTAACAACCAGCATGTTTGCATTTGAAAAATTCTTGTATTTTATAATCTTTCAGTGACCGCCATTTTGTAATGCGTCAACTGTTTTACGTCAGAATTTTCGCCAAAATGTTTCTAATGAAAAGAGCTTTAATTTGATGTACGACTCGAACCTATGCTTTTATTTTAGAATTTTAACCAAACCACCCCTAGCGGGGACGTCCCCCATAAGCAGGATATCATGGTGAAATACATAAAATAATAGTTTTATATGAGCAAAAGCTTGATGTAAATTTTGGTTCTTATATTGTAATTAGTTCAAAAGTTATTAGACCGTCCCGGGACTTTTCAGCACCCCTATGTTATCTGCTATGGTTTATAAAATATTAAAGGTTGGGGACACACATAACCGCAACCGTGCCCGACACGTGAGTCGGCCGATTGTCGGTGCGGGCTCGGCTCGGTTTACCGTGAGGCCACACATGTCCGTATGCCAGTCCGAGCGCAACAATCTCACTGTTTGTACTAGAGCATGTTTCTTTTGAATTCAAAGTGACAGATACTTAAAAAATATTTGGAAGATTAAGTATTGCTTGAGAAAATTGTTAATTTCATTGTTGTTATGTTTATTAATAGCTGTGGTGAATGATACATTTGCAATGCTACAGTAAAGCTTTGTACAATCAGCTAGTGTGTAAAGTTTGTAAATAATATCATTATCTTGGTTATATGTTTAATGTATAATATATAATTCTTGTTCATTGTGTTTCATTGCAGTGGAATTTCGGTCAAATACACTATAAACAGTGTATTTGGTGTTTTTTTGTATTAAACCCAAGAGCTATAGTGTGATGCCAGAGAGTTTGCCATGTTGCAAGCCCGTTTATAATAATTTGTAAAACATAGTAAATATTTGTAAAATATATACTGGAGAACATACAAAAAACAAATTTTACAAAATTATTTCTTTTATAGCTCCGAGGACAAATAATTTATTGCCAGAATTAGTCAAAAATAGTAGAAACATAAATATATTTTCTAAAAAAATTAGAGTATGGTTGATTGGTCAAAATGATAGTGAGTATATGTTTAAGATAATAAATTAGTGTATGATTAGTCTTGTCTGCTAAAGTTATAATAATATTTTAAAGTTAGAACATTATAAAAATAATTATTTAATAATTATAATATTTAATGCTACATGTGTAAAGCCTAATATTTGAATTGTAAATCATGCATAAATCCTTTTTGTTTAATACAGCACAATAGTTATACTAAATTTAAAACCTTGAAACGTAATAGTACATTATTTTACTACATAAGTTACAATAACTAATTTTTATCATTTCATTCTTGCTCGATTTTTACCCTTTTTGTATATAGTATCCCCAACACAGGAACAGCCTCTTATGGGTACCTAAATTTCCCTTATTTTGTAAAATCTATTGGCCTAATTATTAGGTTTAAGAAAAGAAAGAAAATCTAAAAGGATGTAACCTACTTTTTATATTTTATTAACTCTAAGTACATAAATTAGAAATAAAGTAAGTAGAAAACATTTTTTTTTGTTTATTTACTGCTATTGTAAATACGTTATGTCATAGTCTTATTTATTACTAAGCACTGGCAATAATATTTATTTTGTAATATTCAGTTTGTTATTATGGGGAAATAAATGATTTAGTATTATTATTATTTATTTTAACATGGGTTTTTCTTGTTTGAAAATCTTATTGTAAAAAAAATTTTTATTTTTACTTTATTGAAGTGAAAAGAATAATAAATAAAAATGTCATAGAGACATTCTAAAATATGACTCTTACAAAATACCGGAATAAATTTATCAAGTAACTTCAAAACATCAAAGAAAAATAGATTTTTGCTCAAATAATTACATGCTTGTTATTTTTTAATTAATGAAAAATGTGTATAGACTTTTTAATAGTTCGAATTTAGTTGTTTAAAATCACTTAATGTACAACATGGTTTTCGAATTTGTTGTAATAAGAAAATATGCACAATAAGAAAATATGACTAGTTTACTCTAATGTAAGAAAATGTAATAGCCTACTTTTATCAATAAATATGATTTTGTACGCGAACACAGGATGTAGAGTTAGTAGGCTATACTAAATAATTCAATAAAATAGAACGTGTAGACTACATAAATAGTTTTAAAAAAGAAGAACGCAACAGTAAACAACATATGATGCCGCTCGTAGACCGCACCGTGCCCGTCAAAATTCAAACTCCACATATCGGTGACGGTGCGGGCACGGTTGCGGCCACGACGGTCTGGTGTCGGTGCGGACAAGTATGGACTTGCAGGTTAAAAAACTGCGCTGCAATTCTTTCACCGTATGACGGCCAGCATACGGCCGACTGACGTGTCGGGCGCGGTGCGGTTATGTGTGTCCCAACCTTAAGCCGTACCCAGACTTTTCACCTTGTGTATATTATATATCGGTTTCAAGTTTATTCCAAGCTTACTTAACACACACCTTCTCCTATCAATGTCTATACCACAGTTTAAAATCTAGGGAATTTATTGAATTGAAAATGTTTTATTTTTAGTTATAACTGGGTGTGGTAAACATTCTCTTCTGTTCATCCTTCTGCCTAGGGATCTGTTTTACGCTGTATATATCAACAAACTAAGTTCTTGGCTTATAGTGTTTAAGTAACTTTATTTATACATAGAAAAAGTTGTGTGTTTGATAAAGAGCATATCTCTATATGGGATTTGTCTGAACATATGGTAACGTACTTACTATCATAAACATTTCAAGAAAGGGTTCATCCATACACTTTAAATTTTGTATGAAAACTTCTCTACGTAGACATGCATGGGGTTTGTCTAAGCATCATTGAAGCCTATCACTCAATATGCTCGCAACATTTGCCTTCTGCCTGTCTGGGATAGTAAACCATATAAGCTATTTGATTTTTTATAGCCTGCCTATATGTATGTTCGCAGACATCTCAAAAATAGAATAAGCCCTAGTCTTGTAATTTTACCAAAGGTTTGGTCTATCATGCTCCTTCATTGTACTAACCTACTATACCAATTACATGGTATACTTTAGATAAAAATAAAAAAATTAATAAATAAAATTTTATTTTAGAATTGTAAATGGATAGGGAATAAAAAATAGTAAATTTATATTGTAATCCAGCGGCAGGCACGACGCGCTTGGAATCTGGTCTAGACCTGACTTGATGGCAGTGATTGCCAAACAATAGTCTACAGTGGACTCAATCTTTTGTTAGGCGGCGAACCTGCGTTGAGAGAGATTCAAACAGGCCTGCAGGAACAGGAGCGTAGTCGGTGCAGGCCGAGAAAACACGCTCTGCTTTCATTCCGAGTTGAGAAGCGATAGAGTAAAGTCTTTAGTGCGAGTTTAAAAGTAGTGTCAGGCGTAGGATCCGTTGGTATAGATTATTTTAATACCAAACTCCAAGACCTTCACGACCAAAGAGCTAAGTACTTTTGACTGAATTATTAAATTTTTCTAAATTTGAAATTTGAAAGTTTAAGAAGTGAATTAATTTGAAATTGGAATTGAAATTTGAAATTAACGATCAAATTCTGTTGAGTGTGGACTAATATATATCTAAATTGTAAAGGAGTTATTTATTTAAAGTTAAACGTAAAAATTTAATTGAAATTATAGGGATTCTAGTTAAAATTAAGAGCTGCAGGTGCTGCACCATATCCTGTAGGAACTTGTGAAAAATTCCTGTTGAGAACTGTTTAGATTTGTTTGAGAATTTTATTTTAAAGAAGTTTATAATTTTTATTTTATTAGTTTTGAGAAGAAGCCTATTTATTTTATTTCATACAAATTTATTCAAGATTATTATTTTATTTTATATTTTATACACACGTATTTGGAGGACAGTGAGTCCATGTTAAATCGAAAGTGCCTTGCCTAAGGAAGTAGTAATTTTAAACTATTGTGCAAAACATTTCATTGGTGGAATACAAGGTTAATAATTGAAATTTGGATTGATTTAATAAACCTGAATATTTCTAAAAAGGTGCAGTTTTAATTTCCACCAGTATCTACTTAAATCTTATGAGTTCGAGAATATTTAAGGTCATCATAATAAAAACAAAAAATTTTGTATATTAACATTTAGTATACAAATAAGTGCGCCACTCTGCTTTATTCTGTTGAACCTTAATAAAATTGAACTTAGTGGTTGTTCATTAATAAGTGGCTTGGATACTGGAAATTTATAAAGTGTTTAATATTAAACTTTTAAAATGGCACTTAAGGTGGACTTGTTAACCAAGGAGGAATTGGACTATGAAATTAGGTTAAGAGGTGTGGAAGTGTCTCCTAGTCTTAACGTGATAGGATTTAAGGAAAAAGTTACGGCAGTTAATAAGTCTTGATGTAAATAGTAATTATTTGAACCTGAGTGGAAAGGTCACTTTCAAGGAGGAATGGGATAAAATTAAGTTAGAAACCCAAGTATTAGGAAGTAGACTGGAGGAAATCCATTGAACAGGGACTAACATTGGACATAGTTAGGTGTGAAACAAAAATAAATCATTGGCAGCGCCGACTAAACTAACTTAAGTAAATTGTTTAAAATCGAAGAAAAGGATATAGCTAAACATGTTGAAAAACCGGAATAGTATATTAAGTGAATTGTTGTTAAAAATAAAAAACTTAAAAATTGACAAGGAAACATCTGAATAACTTGGTGCGTAAGTTATCTGATTCCAATCTGGAAATAGAAGGTGAGCTGGAAGAGGCTAGTAAACCGTAAGTGAAAGATAAGTCCTGGTCTAAATATGAGAGATGAGGTGTTTGTTTCGGGACGGGCACCCATTTAAGTTATAATAAACTACCGAACCCCATTGAGCGTTATTTGAAAAGAGTTAAAAATCTGCGATGGATTAAATGTTCAAGAATTATTAGAATTCTTTAAAATAATCTTGAAACTTAAAAAGGAAACTAGATGTACGGAAGAGGAATATTATGGAGGTTGCGATTTCACATAGTCAGGGAGCTCTTTTGTCGAAACTATTAGAAATAAAACAGGACAATGTCACGGTCAAATTAATGCTTGAAATATTATTGAATTAATTTCGTGCCATATCATCAGCGTGAACTTTTTAAATTTGAAAAGGTGCACCGTCCCCAAAGATATAATGAAAGCTTATCCAACTACATTATAGACATTAAGGAATCAGTAGAAGTACTTTGTTGTAATATAAATGAAAAGGGATGTTGTGGAATTAATTAAGGTGGGAATTAATCCTGAAACCAGAAATAAACTAGTGTTTATGGGAAATCCGAGCACATATTCCGAACTGGATGAGATGTGTATAAGGGCGAATAATGTAGGTTATGCTGACAACGTGAGGAAAAACAGGGAATAATTTGAATGTGAATAGGAAGTATAATGTACCGGTTAACAGCATCAGGGCGAGGCAAGAAACAATAACTTGTTATAAATGTAATAGACCTGGTCATTATGCTTATCAGTGCCGGGAGGTAAACAGGAAACCTGTTGTAAACCAGCCGAGAACCTATTGTAAACCACACTCCAGCTATAAACCCCGAAAATGTAGGTCGTAATGTACAGGAGTCAAAAAACTAGTTAGTAGGGAAAGTTCGAACAAATGAGTTAAGGAAGGGCGGACTTTCCCGGTTACCTAAAATTGTGTCCAACAAAAATTCACATGAATTATCTGCTAAATTTAAATCATACTTGGCAAAAGAAAAATTCGGAAAATATCAGTTCATTGCCCAGCTTAGAAATAGATTTTGGCAAGAATATATCATTAAATGTATTATTAGATACTGGTAGTAGTATAAATATAATAAGTGATAGACTGTATAAACTATTATTAGAGAATAAGATTGTAAAAGTGTTACCAGTTATCTAACCTGACATGTATGAGTGCTGAAAATAAAAAAAATGTCCGTAATCGGCAGTGTAAATATAAAAATAAAAATAGATATGTTCACCTGGAAAGTGGAATTTGTTATAGTGAAGGACTTAGCTCAAAAGGCAATTTTAGGAGCGAACTTTATAAAACATTCTGGTTTGTTAATAGACTTGAAAAATAATTGTTGTCGATTTGACTTTAATATAGAAAAAGTGTATAAAATTTTGTGCAAAATATTACAGTAGCGTGTAATGAACACCAATCACACACTTATAAAATAGGATGCGAAGAGGCCAGTAATGAAATAATAAAAATTATAAAGGAATTTCCAACGGTATTTACCGACAAAATTGGTAAAACTCTAGATTATGAGTATAAATTAAAAGTTAAAGATCATGAACCCGTAAAACTTAGGACCATATACATTGGAATCCACCTAAACAATTAAAAATAAAAAAAAATTATTGACGAATTATTGGAACAGGACATTATTCCAACCAAGTGTGAGTCAGTACTCGAGTCCAGCCTTTTTAGTAGGTATTTAAGGAAGATGGAAAAAAAAAATCGAGAAAGATTAGTAGTTAATTACAAGGAGTTAAACAAGAAGTTGGAAGGAGTGAGTTATCCTATAGGCGACATGCACGAACTATATTACCATTTGAAGGGAAACAATTATTACTCAGTAATAGACCTTAACCAAAAGTTTTTATCAAATAAGTTTAGCGAAGGAAAGCCAGGAGTTAACTACGTTTCTCGGTACCTTTTCGGAAGTTACAGCTTTTAAACGAATTCCTTTTGGATTATTAATTGGAAGTGGGGTATTGTCGTCATATATGAATAAAAATCTTAGGAGAATTGAGATTTACTTGCACTCTCGCCTTTTTGGACGATATTATTGTGTATTCGAAGACATTGGAGGAAACATTATATGCATTTGAAACAAGTGTTAGAGTGTTTTAAAGAAAAATAATCTTACTGTGAATCCGGAGAAAGTAAAATTTTGTTATAATGAAATTAAATTTCTGGGACATTTGGTTTCCAAAGACACTATAAGGAATGGACCCTGACCGTACACGGACGTTATTAGAATCTCCGAGGCCCCGGGACAAGAAAGGTATTGCGAGATTCATAGGGATGACTAGTTATTTCTCTAAATTTATTCCAAATTATGCGGAAATAGCTCATCCACTCAATTGAAATGAGGAAGAAGTCGTCCAAATTTGTGTGGGACCAAAAATGTCAGGAATCGTTCGATAAACTGAAACGAGCGGTTACCCGTCCCCCCGTGTTAGCCATCCCTGACTTCAACAAGGAGTTCACAGTCCAATGCGACGCGAGAGTGATAAGGCCCTCGGTTCCTGTTTATTACAGGAAAGCGGACAATGGACATTTAAAACCGGTGGCTTAAATTATTCGAGAAAATTTAACGAAAGTGAGGTGAAACTTTACTACCTATCAAAAGGAAGCTTTGGCAGTTGTCTGTTCAATAAATAAATTCCGTAATTTCCTAGAAATGAGACCATTCAACTTAGTGACCGGACAACTCAGCATTGGCTTGGGTATTGTCCCACTTTAGTAAGTTAGGAAAATTAGGGCGCTGGGTGGAGGTTTATATTGTCTCTACCATTTAAAATTACGCATGTTAAAGGTAATCAGAACCCAGTAGCGGACTATTTATCTAGATTTATTTCAAGATAGTGAAGTTGACCACAATGTGTTACATGAACTAGAAAAATTAGTGAATAAGGACAAGATGAATGATAACTCTATAAAAATGAACAATGAAACTGTAAAATAATAAGGACTTAGTAATAAGAGAGGAAACAGTGTCTATGAATAGTATAAGTACGATGCCTTTTAGCTTTTATGGACTTAAAAACGCATCAGAAGCAGGATGTAAATATAACTAAAATTATGGAGGGTGTATTCGAACTATACCAATAGTGATGTTTACAGTGTGGAAAAAGGGGTGTTATTTTATGTGAACAATAAAAAACAATTCTAAAAGGATCTATTTTACCTGAGCAACTTATTCAAGGTCGTATACGAGTATTATCACAACTCATTGTCTGGCTGGTCACTTCGGCATTTTAAAAACACAACAGAAAATAAATGAAAGGTTTTTATCACCCTAAACTAAATGATTATGTGAAAAATAATGTAAAATGTTGTGAAGTGTGTTTTGAAAGCAAAAAAGTAGCAACTGGAGGGACCAAGGGACCTTTGAACAGCAATCTGAGCAGTTCGTCCAATGCAGAAGTTATATATGGATATTTATGGGCCATTACCTGCGTCTTCCAATCGAATGCAATACATCCTGATAGCTGTAGATGACTTCACCAAATATAATTGGATAATGCCACTCAAGAAATGCACCTCAGTAATGTAATTAATGCATTAGAAAATAATATTTTCAAAAAATTTTTCTTTGCCTGAAGAATTCAGTGGACGGATAATGGAACATATTTTGTCCAGCGAGGAGTTCAAAAATTATTTGTTTAATTTGGGCATAAAACAAAGGACCATTATACCTTATACTCCTCAAGGAAATAAAAAGTGAAAGGCAAATTCGAAATTTAAATCAAATTCTGACAGCTTATTATCATGACTGTAAAAAGAATTGGGACAAGGATTTGTACCATGTGCAAATGGCCCTAAATTACTTGTCACAATGAAAGCATTAAAGTCGTCTGCATTTGAATTGATGTTTCAGTTTTCAAAGCAAATGGATGGTTTGTCACTAAAATGGCAAATTAAAGATATTTGTGATGAAACATGGAGCAAAGATAAAGATAGAATGCAAAGATGGTTGAAGCTATTCAAAATTTAAAAAAGACAAAATGAGCTGAATTCGAGAAGAAACCGATACAACCGAAATCACAGGCAATTAAAAATGTATGATGTAGTCTATTGTAGAATTACAAATCAGCGATATAAGCTAGATCTGAAATATGAAGGACCATTCAGAATAATTTTCAATTATTAGCTCCAACTCATATAGTGGGTTCAAAATTTAAAAGAATTGAATGAATTCCGTAGAATACACTTGCAGGATGTGAAACCCACTGGGGAAAGAAGAATGCATATTTAAATATAAAAAAAACAATATAAATTACCGAGGGGTAAATAATTGAATTACAAAATAAAACAAAAGAACTGATTAAAAATTATGGACGAATTTAAATTAGTTGTAAGAATGAAGAAAAAAACTATATTGGAATGTACGCTGTATGTATGTATGTTTGATTTGAGAAATTTCAGTGACAAGGAAGATTAAATTAAAATATATTGAACAATTGAGGAAATTCTACAGCCCTGTTAAATTGTAAATATTAACTTGAATTGTAATGTTGTAAAAATGTATTTTAAACTTGAAGAAACCTCAAGAGGAATAAAAAAGTTTATGATTTAGATAAAAGGGCACAGGTGAAGTAAACAGTTGCGATAACTACATGGTTTGGGAGAGGAGGAGTGTATTAAAACAATTCAGTATTTATTTTCTGAATAATGCACAAATCCGAAACTCATGGTCCATAATTAATGTTATTAACATGTGTTATTTATGTTTGTATGTAAATTAATAACTAACACGAAATGTTGGAATATTAATTTAAAACTTGTTAGTTTGAATAAAATTTATGCCAAGGAAGAGGGGAACAGAAGAAAAAAGACTGTTATTTCTATGATAAACAACGGTATAGGTAAAAATAATAAAATAAGAACTGACACCACCCCCGTCTGGGGATATGTTTTAATTCTATATGAAGCTGCATCAACCAGTGAATGGGCGAGCCAACACACACAGCCGTGCAGGGGCAAAGATTCCAGGGACGACCAACCACTGATAACAGACCGGACCTGCTATAAAACATCCCACAACAACAATCACCGTCTTCCTCGTCTCGACCCATTGTGAAGGATTATCTGGATGGACTATCTTTATGGTAGGACTTAGAATTGTAAAAAGGTAGGTGGCAATTGGACTTCTTTAATACTTGCCGTAGTTTAGGTCAAGGTTTTCTATAGGGGAACTTTAAAGTTTTTCAAAAACAATCTAATAATGTATTGGACTCTTTTAAAAAAGAATTTATAAATAATTTAACGCTTGGTTAAAATAACTTGACAACTTGTATGCTGCCACTTCTTACAACTATTATCAAAAATAAATTAAAACAAATAGTATAAATAAAAAAAAGGGTTTTTGTAGATTTTATGATGCATGTTTCAGGCTAGGTGGAAATACAATTTCTAAAGGATGTGAGATAAAATTTTTAGACTTAAGTATTAAACTTGGCAGATACCAAGCGCTTTAAGGGGGGGTGTGTATACCAATTACATGGTTATACTTTAGATAAAAATAAAAAAATTAATAAATAAAATTTTATTTTAGAATTGTAAATGGATAGGGAATAAAAAAATAGTAAATTTATATTGTAATCCAGCGGCAGGCACGACGCGCTTGGAATCTGGTCTAGACCTGACTTGATGGCAGTGATTGCCAAACAATAGTCTACAGTGGACTCCAATCTTTTGTTAGGCGGCGAACCTGCGTTGAGAGAGATTCAAACAGGCCTGCAGGAACAGGAGCGTAGTCGGTGCAGGCCGAGAAAACACGCTCTGCTTTCATTCCGAGTTGAGAAGCGATAGAGTAAAGTCTTTAGTGCGAGTTTAAAATTAGTTGTCGGGCGTTAGGATCCGTTGGTATAGATTATTTTAATACCAAACTCCAAGACCTTCACGACCAAAGAGCTAAGTACTTTTGACTGAATTATTAAAATTTTTCTAAATTTGAAATTTGAAAGTTTAAGAAGTGAAATTAATTTGAAATTGGGAATTGAAATTTGAAATTAACGATCAAATTCTGTTGAGTGTGGACTAAATATATATCTAAATTGTAAAGGAGTTATTTATTTAAAGTCAAACGTAAAAATTTAATTGAAATTATAGGGATTCTAGTTTAAAATTAAGAGCTGCAGGTGCTGCACCCATATCCTGTAGGAACTTGTGAAAAATTCCTGTTGAGAACTGTTTAGATTTGTTTGAGAATTTTATTTTAAAGAAGTTTATAATTTTTAATTTTATTAGTTTTGAGAAGAAGACTATTTATTTTATTTCCATACAAATTTATTCAAGATTATTATTTTATTTTATATTTTATACACACGTATTTGGAGGACAGTGAGTCCATGTTAAATCGAAAGTGCCTTGCCTAAGGAAGTAGTAATTTTAAACTATTGTGCAAAAAATTTCATTGGGTGGAATACAAGGTTAATAATTGAAATTTGGATTGATTTTAATAAACCTGAATATTTCTAAAAAAGGTGCAGTTTTAATTTCCACCAGTATCTACTTAAATCTTATGAGTTCGAGAATATTTAAGGTCATCATAATAAAAACAAAAAATTTTGTATATTAACATTTAGTAAAACCTACTCTTTCTAAAAGATTGCAAGGGCAAAACTTTAGCATCGATTACATTACAACCTGATATTTTGCATACTGAGTTAACACGCTCTTGTGTCCTTACTAGATACACATGCCATTTACAATTGTGAACTATTGAATATTTACCAAGAAGGACTAAGAAATGAAAATTGTAATACTTTTGTTAATAAATAATATAAATTTATACAATTACTGTATACCACTATAATAATACCATAATATTAAGAAAATAAATTAATATACAAAGAAGAAACAATCGAAAATATTTTAAGGGTTGATTTAAATTAGCTTAAAGAAACTTATAACATCATCCTTAAAATTATGTATACAATCATGTAGAAAAGACATGAAACACTTCTTCCTATCAACGTTGAGATAATTCTGCTAATGGAAGGAGGATTTGCTAAAATGGTTTCAAAATTATGTAAAGAAAACGAAGCTTTGTTCATCGGCAATCAGGAGCAATAAATATTTGTAATTAGACAAATGAAGGTTGTGCAGATTTTTATTTCAAATTATTTTTCGCTGATTTAAAATCCAATTTTAGTACATTAATATTTTTGTATTGCCAAATATAAATTTAAAATTGCGTAAGTTTTATATCACTAAAGCGAATATATGACTAGTTATAAACCGCTTGTTAACAGTAAATTATCAGCATGCGTATTGAGTTGATTAATCTCAGAAGTATGTTTCTCCGAACCTGTTCACATTTGTTACTGTTCCGTACACAATATCAGAGCACAGTAATGGATTACGTTGTTGTATCATTGTACTGTAGCTATGTTCTCACGTGTTCAATGTTGTGTTACTTTTAATAAGAGAACTATGTCTTGTTTGGGAATAAGCAGCTCCACTTCATTAAGTATATAATTGTTCTGAACATTTCCGATGTAAAATGTAAGTCTTTTACAATTATGTACAATTATTACTGTAATACATCGTGTAATTACCTTTACTGATACAACTTTATATAAATATCAAACAATACAATCATGCTCCACTTTTAATAGTGTAGATATTAAATAATACCGGCTTAAAGTTGAGTGGTTAATTAAAACCTCGTAATTATAATAACCACTGTAATTCTCTAATACTAGCTTTTCCTTAGCAAGATTCTGAACTCAAAATTAGTTATTAGTAGAAAACTAAAACAATATTCCATTAATTTGATGGGTGACAGAGGATCCATGATTCGAGATCCCTTTTAGGTGGCGGAAATATTAAAATATTTTTACTACGATATTTGCCAATCAAATTCCAATATGGCAAAAATCCTAGAGATTCATATTCTGCAGCCCAACCGGATCATATCTACAGAAAATGTATTTCTATTTCTAACGAGTAGAAGAGGTGTATCGTGAAATCATGCCACTTAGACTCATACCTTCAGCGGGTCTTGATAAAATTACACAAACACTCCTAAAGGAATTTGCTCCACGTAAGATTTCACCTCTTGTAAATCTTATAAAGAAGTCTTTTCATCTGGCTCAGTGATAAAAAGTGCAATTTTGATGACGATTTATAAGAAAGGGAAAAAAGATAACTGCAGTAATTACAGGTAAATCTAATTGATTTCCGCTTTATCAAAAGTGTTTGAGCGCTTATTTCTATCGAGATTACAAACTTTCCCCCTTTTTGTTAATGCACTACCCAAGCAAGTCACGAAGAACAATCCCGTCCCTTAAGCGCGTCATGCAAAGTTAAATAATTTTCTTCAATAAATTGTTTCAAGTACGAATTCTTATGTAACTAACTTTAGTCATGATAGCCTTCCACAGATCGAGTTTCATTTTAAAACCTGCCACTTAGTCTGACAGTTTTAAGATATTTACATTAATTACTTACAATGGTGTGGTTCAGTATGTTCAACTTTATAAAGTAATAAATAATAAGACTTTAGGCGAAAAGTCCTTATCAATACATTTGTCGATGTTTGGTATAGTTTGCAACATTCAGGTATGAACATATTTTTGTATAAGCTAAAATATCGTAGAGAGCGATTAGCCAAAGGATAACCAAAGAGAAATTATGTAAAATAAAACACATGAGTATTTAGATCCCATGCACATTCATTTAAAACAAATGTTTCTTTTTAGGAGTGTTTTAGTGTAGCCGATTGCACGGATTACACTCATTTTTGCTGTTGTTCTTTTTTGAATGAATCATACATAATATTGGTTTTTATAATAATTATATTCCTGTACTCAAAACGAATTTACCGAGATTAGCATTATTGTTATTTATTCTCACACAGAAAGCAAGTTATAAACAGTCCTAAGAAGCTCCTAGTGAACTGCTTTTGGACTAATAATTTTGAAAAGGAAAAATAAAATATGTTATTAGTTATTATTGCTAGTTAACTAGAAGGTATACTAGCTGTTTTATTTTGTATTATTGATTAAATTTTATATAAATATTATCAAAATTTGGAATGAAATATTTTTATATTTGAATACTTTATGAAATTATTGGTATAAAAGCAGTTTGAAGTTATTTTTTATATTACAGGAATAATAGTATTCCTAAAAATGTATTAAGAAAATATTGTCTGATAGAACTATACGTATTAACACAGTATTCGTTAGAAACGTATAAAATATTTGTAATTTTTTCTATAAGCGAATTTTCACTATTTGCATACATCCGTAACTCAGTAAATTTATTCAAATCAAAATATTTCTTCGTAATAAAACATAATCAGTTAAAAGAATGGAAGATAAAAAATTACTTAACATTATTTTGGACAAAAATGTAACTGTATTTATAACGCCAATCTTATTACAATAAAACTTCAAGTTATAAAATGTTGAAAAGAACTCAGAAACAATCTGAATGTTCAAGACAGATGCTATGCAAAGCAATGTTTTTATTCACAAGGTTTTACATTATGCAGGTTATATTGTTCTACACTGTCTCCGATATTACTCTTCTCACATTTACTCGACACTGTTTTAGTTTAATCATACCTCGTTTACCTATTCATTATTCTTATTTTACTTTCATGCAAGTATTATAAGTAAAACATTTAGTTTTAAGCACAATAATTTTTTTTACTCAGTAAACTATTTTACTTTTAATAAAATGGAATTAAGAAAATCTTGGTAAACTACTCTTAATATACTATTGTCAAACTACCTTCAACGTTACTCATCAGAGATTAGGTAATTCCGTTATTTTATCTTACAAGTCGTAAAATAAATTTTTTTCATTCAATACAATACTTAACATTAAAATTTCTTTTTTAGATTCTGTAACTTAATTTTATTTACATGGTTAGTAAACAGTAAGCAGTTTTTATTAGGTGACGGCCACTCTTTTTTAAATGTCAATTTTTGAGGTTAGGGAATGTTTTATTTGTGTGTCATATCATTTGAAAAGCGTGATTATAAGTTTAACTAGATATTATGCTTTATTTGTTACAATAAAAGTATATAAATATAGATCTTAATCATGAAACTTAAATGGATAGCATTTATTGAAAACATGCACCAAAATGTGTTTTTAAGAAGATATACCAGCATAACTTCTGGCAAACATTATAGTACTAAAAAAACTTGGGTTGTATAAAGACGTTTAAAATAAGGTGCAAAACCTAATCGAACATGTTATTTAAAAGGTTAAGTAATAATCAATTTATCTTTTTCTAAATATTAATTTTGTATTCATAGCGAAAACGTTATTAATTTATAAATTTTTATCTTTATGTAACGCATCATTTAGGGTATTTATTGCAGAAATTTTGTCGGGTAGCTTATGTTCTTTAATATGGGTTTATGTGAAGTATGTGAAGCCCCGATTTTTTTGCGTTTAGTTCTAAATTTTTAAACGGAAAATGTTTTTGAAAACATACTTAGTCAATATTTTTCTATCAACTAGAGCTGTGAACCAATATCTCGTATGTTACAGGATGGTACTTTAAAATTTTTCTATTCGAAGCTGCGACCTAAAGTTTTAAATGTCTTGTTCAATAAAATGGACAAAATTGTTATAATTATATTCCTCATCCTTGATTTTTGCGGACTGAATTTGTATAATAGCTCTAACTGTTATCGTAACATATTTATAGGAGACCTAGCTGTCTCACATAGTATAAATGGCAAATGGTTTTTCAAAACCCTACTCCAAATTAAAGCAATAGTGCTGAAGTTATGGCTTCCTTATACTTTTAGAAGGAAAACTAGTATTTATAACAACTAAAAATGCAGGTTATATTGTTCTACACTGTCTCCGATATTACTCTTCTCACATTTACTCGACACAGTTTTAGTTTAATCATACCTCGTTTACCTATTCATTATTCTTACTTTACTTTTCATGCAAGTATATAAAGTTTTGAGCACAGTAAAAAATTATTTTTTTTAAACAGTAAACTATTTTACTTATAATAAAATTAATGAATAAGTTATTAATAAACAACTTTAATATACTAATGTCAAACTACCTTCAACTTTTACTCACCGGAGATTAGTAATTCCGTTATTTTATCTTATATACAAGTCGTACATACATTTCTTCATTCAGTATAGTTAACATTAAAAACTTCTGTTTTAGATTATGTAGCTTAACTACAGGGTTAGTTAGTTATAAAATAGTTCTAATAAAGTTAAGTGGCGTTCTTTTTAAATGTTAATATTTGAAGTTAGAGAAGTTTGTTTGTATTTATGTGTCATAATTTGATAAGCGTGATTAAAATTTGACTAGTTTCAAGATTTTATACTTATACAATAATAGCATACAAAATATGGGATATTTCTTAAATCATGAAACTAGTTATTATGGGTTATTTTTAAATGGACAGCATAATTTATTGCAAACGTAGCCCCAAATGTTGCAATATTATTTATACATATATTTTCTTTATGTAACATATCATTTTAGCGTATTTATTGTAAATTAAAAATGTATCCGATAACTTCTTTTCCTTAATATGGGCGTTATATCAAGACCTAAATTTTTGCGTTTAGTCTTTCATTTGTAATCGGTAAATGTTTTTGAAAACAAACTTCTTCAATATTTTCCTTTCAACTAGAGCTTTGAATCAATTTGTTGTACGTTACAGGGTTGTATTTTAAAATTTGGATAATCGAAATTGGAACCTAAAGTATTATAAGTATATTCTTTGTCCTTTATTTTTGTGAGTTGTATTATTGTATAACAGCAGTAACTGTTCTCGTGATAAATGTTTAGGACACCTTAGCAGACTCACACTGCATAGATCGTAAATGGTTTCCATAAACCCTGTTACAAATTAGAATACCAAAGTTAAAGTTTCCTCTATTTTGTGTAAGACAAATTAAGTATTTTTAGGAACAAGAATCCTGGTGTTCTTTACTTATTCAAGTGTTATATAACAGGCTTATTCGGAAGTGATTATTATTATTACTTATATGTGGATCTTATATTAAAAGTTTAAATATGTAATGCCGTCCATATTTAACAAATATTTTATTTTTTCTAATTGACTCATAATCAAAGCTGTAACATTCTAAGTAAAAATCCTGTAAGCTACCTAATTTGATCTAAATCTTGATTTAAATCAATCAAAGTTTCACATTATATACCGTTAACATTGTGTGAATACGTCTAAAATCTATAAAGATGTAAAATAAATCGTAAAAATTCACGTCTCTAGGACCTTCCATCAAGAGATTCAACAGGGAAAGATCGGACGGACAGACAAACAATGGCATGATTTCAGCAAGGCTCTATCAAGTTCTTAATAAATACTTAGTAGTAACTAGTTATTGAAGTGCTTTACCACAAAACAACATTATAAATAACAACATTCTCTTTCTTTTCTTATTTTGGATAGCAAAGTTAAGGTTTGCCTTTGGTAAATTATAAATAGACTGTATTTTTTTCTTTATTAGGCATATATACACTTCCCACCCTCAATCAAACTAATAGAATCATAGTCGGACTAATAAAATCATATCTAACATTACGTGAACATACTTTTGTGATCCATATCATATAGTTTATTTATTAGTAGTACTGATTTTGCTTAAAAACAATCATATTTAATTAGTTTGACTATTCATTTATAAGCAAAACAGTGATTAAGTTTCAACATGCATATGTCAGAGAACCCAAAGACTTAGGAGAGACGACAAAGAAGATTAATGCTTTAGTTCGAGACTTTGGCTTATCAGTAAGGAACCTTAAAATTAGCCCCTGCAGGATTTCTCTCTGTATTGACAGATCTGCACTAATCCCATTCTAAGGTCTTTGCAATATTTCTGAAAATTTATCTATTAAATCTGTCAAACAAATAAATTTGTCTCATTATATTAAGAACTATATTGGGATTCGAACAACATTTTCTCATGAGTTATTTTATGTGGACATCATTGTCTGCTGTATAAAAGTTATAAATAAAAATGCAGTGACCTCTAGAGAATGTATTGATACGAAGGTAATATATAATATTTTTCTACTCCTACACTGAGGAAAAATGGAAAATTTAAAACCATTTCATGGAACTTACAAAATTAAACTTAAATCTAGTTTAAAAATATTATACATATTTTACAGATATAAAAACCGTTTACATTTCTTGACAGTATATAATATATAAAGTTGTAACTAATTATAATTATTATGTCGCAACACTTAGATGGTTGCTTGGGTCATTACACTGTATTGTAACATTTTTATTTTTATTATTTATATTACAAAACAAAATACTATTTCTGAGGGCATTACAGTTTTGCGCTGTAACAAAGTTGTTTGCACCACTATACATAATATTGATAGTCACTTCCGCGTTAAACCTGTTGAATTAACATTCTATAGCTAATAGACAAAATCATTTATTTATTTCATATAATACTGAGTTTAGCGTCACTCAATACCGGATAATAGATCTTCATAGAATGATTCTAATCTGTTATAAGGCTGAATGGTAATAACAATTATTCGCCATTTTAATTTTCCTGCGGAATGAGTCACTTAAGGCCTTTCCCAAACCCATTTGCATGAGGAGGACAGTTGGAGAGAAAAACAAAGAAACAAAAGTTAAACCCCCTAAAACCACAGACAGAGATTATATAATTTTATTAATGCTTTCATATAAATTTAATGCCAGCAAGAAATGTCCCTAACTAGACGTCCCTGATTTGCATTTCAAAGGATTTTAAATATAATTCTGGGTAAATCGTACACCGCGCATTGTTTTTAAAAGTTTTTATTTTGAAATAAACATGTTTTAAACTAAACATATATGTCACACAGAAACGTTTTTAAATTGGTTTCAGTAAAGACCATTTGAAATGTTATTATCGGAATGTGGATGAAATAATATAGATGCTATTTAAAGAATTTTATTAACAATAAGATCATATTTATTTATTTAGTCTATTGCTTTCTTTCATTTTGGCTCACTTATTTGTTTCCCTTAAAATTGTATAGTTAAGACTTCCAATGATTCTTTGAGGATATATATTAGTGACCAGTGCTATTTTTCCTTTCATTCTTACTTCAGTCACTATAATTTTTGCCGACCACCCCAATATAAAAAAAATTGTAAAATGAATTAAATTTTTTATACATTTGTTACTTCCTGATCCATCTATAGAATATTGTTATATAATACTACTTCCATTAACTAGTCCAGCAGCACTGTACAAATAAGTTGTATTTTTGCTCATGGAAGGTAAATACTATCAAAATAACTATCTTTGTATTAAGCAGTATTTCCGGAATTTACATATGGTTGTATATTTCTTATACACAGGGAAGATAACACTAAGCTCACGGTGTCTTTTGTTAAATCTTCTCCAACTGGGCTCTGTCTGGATTGACTATCAAACATGAAAATATTCTTTATAATCTTTCCCTACGATTTAGTATATAATAGGATGTTTTTTGTTTATAAAAAAAACGAAACTGAAGTATGATAGGTGATGAGTTGTACAATACGATCACAGAAACACCCCAAAAA
>NW_025782757.1:0-34371 GCF_021130785.1 Homalodisca vitripennis
AAACTTACATAAAACACGTTCCTATGTTAGGGAGTTAACTGGTCCAAACACACAGCTTTCTCCCGGTGAAATTAAGTAGCATCACATCACTTATGTAAGGAAAGTTCAGGCTCAACGTGACCTTGTAGAACAGCAGCCCAATAATAACTGAAAATTTAGATAATAGAAAATGAAGTCATAAACTTAAGGAATATTTTTTAATATTTTGTAAGAATAGAAAGTATTTTGTTTTGTACTTTAACAAAAATAGCAGGAATATTTTTAAAGCTAATAAGTTCTATGAAAATAAGATTAATATGCCCACTTTTTTCCATGTCATTAAATAAATAAGAGAAAAAGAAATTTGGTGCTTTGGTGTATTATCTGGAGCCCACGTATTATTTGGAACAGTTTTTCTTACCACAGAAGGGCCCTAAAAAAAAACCATTAATTAGAAAGAACACACTTTTTTATTTGACATACTGTAGAAAATCACATGTTATTATAAAAGTCGCGTTCTTGGTCTTCTGCCTCTCCAAAATGAAGAGATGTCGGTGAGAACGTATGTCACTCTGTCCCTATCTACTTCTCTTGGTCATTTACGCTAAATGTAAGATAGGTTTATATGATACTACACCTAAAAGTTAAAGTAGTAGCAGTACCAAAGTTATAGGTAAGCCTTTACACATGCTTATGTGATCTGAAGTTGAATTTGGGTAACCTATCTCTACAGATGGGTTGACACGTTTTTTGCCAAAAATTTTGCCCATGTTGGATACAATCTGACACATTGATCTGAGGTTGTGGTAACGAGTTTGGAAATGCCCCCTGGCACCATTATTAACATGTATATAGTAATAATGATGTACATATGATATAGCCTTATAATAAAATAATAAGTAAAACTGTTTAAAAAAAGGTGGCTTCTGGATAATACAAAAGTAACCCGAACAAATATAATATTATGAATGATATAACATATCTGTAAATGCACACATGCAAGTTTAGGAACTAACAAGAGTTTATGATCACTTATACAATTAATTATTACCATGGAATGTGTCCATCCACTAAACCAAAGTCTTGGTATAATAACCTGAAAATTAGATTTGTTATCTTTCTTATGTTGTCACACAAAAAGGAGAAAAGCCACAGCTCTGGCCCTGCCTGCTTGCTATATATAATCCGCACACAAATTAAGCCACTACGCAGCTGCTAGTTAAAATTGGGAGATTTTAGTAAGTAGATTTTTTTAGCCTAAAAAAAACCTTACTATTTTGAATTTGTAAGAAGAACCCAACACTTTGGGTTACATGGTCATTTCTAAGCAATTACTTATGTCAACTATAACTTCCGTCATTTTTAGATGAGAAATCAAGCAGTACCTTAGAAAAGTAAGAAAACATGAAAATTAAGTGTTGGAAAGCCATTGTCAATGTTGAGCTGAATGATAAGAAAGATTCAGAATAAATACCACATGCTCATGCTCAACTCATCCATCCTAAAGACGAGGTTGAGGTGCCTAAAACTGATCTAGAGTTTGATAATTTTAAATTATTATCTATGAGATGAATTTTTTTCTTTTCCTGCGGTTTTTTGGTAGCTAGTGCCATCCAGTGTCCCTGCTGGTGGAAAAAGAAAAACATCACTCAAGATAGTATCTAAAATCTAAATTCAAACTTAGATCCACGTTACTACGTGCTGTTGCCCAAATTTTCGATTGTGTTAATTACATTGAACTAATTAAATAATGGGGGTAGGTAACGATAAGCGGACCCGGTTTTTTTTATATAGAGGAATGCAATACATCGATACCTAATATTCGCATCTCAAAATCCTAAAACTATCCAATCGATATAAAAGTATCTATAGTTTCTCAGATAACAATCATATGTTTTTTAAATTAAAATATGAATCTAATATTTACAGTCGATCAATAACAAATTATTATACCTAAAATTAGGAAAACTTGACAAGAGACGAGTACCATATTTGCTCCCTCTCCTCAACAGTTTACAGGTTGTTTCTTTCCCACTAAATTTCACATTTAAATGGGTTTTTCAGCACGAGTCCCAACATGTGTGAAGTCAAGAAGAAACATGTCTTTATCATCTCCAAAGCATATGGTCGCGTAGTTGGTTCTAAATATTAGGGTCAGTGTTTAATAATCAAATGTTTGACTGGATGAATAAAATTGAAATAATTTACATTAAGAGTATTAACTATTTGAGAAGTGGTATTTATAGCTTCTATTGATATAGATTATTTAATTAATCATTAAAAATAAATTAATCAGTATCGATTGATTATAATTGAATGGTTATGATTAAGTAGATATCATTTTGCCAAATTTCGATATAAAAAACCGTACCCTAATCCCAAAATAACTAAAGGGTAATTTTACACATTTATTGATTTTAATAAGTATGTGTGTTATAGACCTTAGACATCATACAGCAAGGTCTGATTTGGAACTGTCTCAAAAATATACTTAGTGGTAATGTGTGGACTTTGAAGCCTAGGTGTATGTTTACTTTCTCCAGTTTTAGAGATTTTTTATCAACTTTGTTCCCAAAATTTGAAAATTGACTAGTGAATGTTGGTTACAAAAAGTAAAATTGTGGTTGTTTATTGATTAAACATTTTATCTTGTTTTATTTTGGCTTGCTTCCAATCGGTTTCTTTCCCCGACAGTCAAAACTAAAGGAGAACACACATTTGATAGCAGAAACTGTGGAGCTAAAATTAAGTCTCCAAGATTTTGGGGAGTTTTACCTCTTAGGGTCAAATTATCAATTGTACAACAGCGGCAATGAAGTATTTTTGAGCTGGAATTGAATAAAGATGAGGAGGCTGCAGTATGATAAGCGACCACTATGAATAATCAAACATACTATTAATATTTCTGATTTTATCTAAACAACTAACGAACCAAGAACCAAATTAGTTTATATCGGTATTCTTCCTTATTGGCGGTAAGTTCAGCTATTTTAATTTATATCTAAAAAAGGAATAATTATAATTATGAGTTTCAAAATTATATATATAATGATGTAATACAAAGAGCAACTTGTAAAACTGGTGTAATTGATTAAAGTTAATAGGCCGGCAGCGGCAAAATATCGAGTTTCACATTATCAACCTATTGCTATCATCCTCCTGAACATATAAGAATAATAAAATTTCAATAGAAAAATTGAGAGGTACTTTGGGATTATACCGACCACACCCCAGACAATGAATCGTTATTTGACATTATTGCTTCTACTGATCACTAGAATTAGCGTAGAACAATATTTCGTCCCAATATAAAACAAGGAATTGGTCTTATCGCAAACACCCTCCTCATCCTCAGACAGAGGTCGAAAGTCGAGCGGCCTCTACGTAGATAACGTGAATTGCAGAGTCATCGCCACCCGCACCTTTCAGCTGTGCGTCGCCTTGTTTGTACTCTCCATGTTTTACCCCTTACATTATCTCTAAACAACAAAAATTCAACAAAAAACAAACATTACCAAACAAAAACTAAACCTCTTTATTGAAAAAAAAAAAACATCTCAAACAACGTGTTTTTATATTCTGTGATACACACTCTGCCCCACACCCCAAAATGCGAGTGCCCTCCGGCCATCAAGCGTAGGGCTTCGGCACCGACCTTCAGGTGCTGGCGGCCCGCGCTGATGTCCAATCGAAAGAAAAACAGTCCCTCGAGATAGGTACCTTATTTTCAGGTAAAATATACAAATTCTAAGAGGGGGCTGATCAGAAAATATAAATTGATATTGTAAATGGAAAGGCAATTAATGTACCCAGTGGCAAAAAAACTTAAATAATCATCGTGATGCGGCGACGGCCCTGCCGTAAATCCGGGAATTCTCGAGAAAGTATATAAGATAACTGCGACAACAAATACCTGGAAATGCTAGTAAGATTTGTAATTTTTGTTAATTAAAGGAGTTGTTTTTTTATCGTTCTATCATGTTTGTTTCTCTATAATTTTATATTTTTTGTGTTCATTCCATCACTGGTGTGGGGGATCGTGTATAATCCCAAGAGTAACCGAAAATGACAAAGAGGAAATGCAGTATAATAAGAGATAATATCTCTTATGATAATTTGGAGTTCATTCACTGATTTCGATTGTCACGGGTGGCTGGCTTCATTATAACGTGCAAGCCAAAGATGATACTAAATATTGGTCCAGAGAAAGGCTAGAGTTTGACGTAGCAGTGATTTTGATCATCTTAACTGACTACCTATAGCCGACTCGACCACATGAGGCGAATAAACCAACACTCATATTTACTTTACTGACTGTTGATGTATTGTTGGCAAACACAGATAACTCTAATAGCAACAAATTCATTGCAATTTTTTATATAGGTTGCCAGATTTGTTGCCACTCTTCCCGATATAAAAAGCCAATCAATATTAAAAATTAAATCCTAGGACTCTCATTTAAATCACTAAAATTCCTTCCTGGTTTTGTATAATGGCCACAACTCAAACAAAATACATTAAACTAACCATTGGCCAATACAAAAATGGTTGTTTTGCATAAAATAATAGGATATTGGACGCTGAACTTATGTGAAATCTAGTACTATTAAAAATCCAGTAGTTTTACTTACGTTCCCGAGAAATGTCCGTATGGAAAAGAGAATAAATAAGGAATATTGGGTAATAAATGAAGATTGTTAATAGCCATACTTTGTAGATTGAAATGTCGTTGAAAAAAATAATGTAATAAACCTACACCACTTTCTGAATAAAAATATACTATAATCAAGTTGTATTTAAGTTTCGATTGAATATGTCCCTTATATACATCAGGTTATGTTCATTATCATAATATGACTAATTGACTATCAATATCCCCATCTCTCTCTACACTGACTCAGTCAAGACCGTTGTCTTATGTACGTATGATATGACGAACGAATGGCAATAACAATTTAACAAATGTGCTAAAAATCACATGGCTGATGAAAGTGACAGCAGTAAGAATCGTTGGTAAACAATTTTGTTTGCTTCGTGACTGGTTAATCTATAGTTGATTGTAAACAGGGATAGATACAACTACTAAAAATAATATAACCTATTATTACAATTATTTGTTGTATTATAAATGAATACTAACCACTATGTATATTATAGATTTAATATATATTTATTAAATTTGTATAAGTCCCGGCGGAGCAAGTACTTTTTGTGATTCAATGTTTATTTATATATATATAACACGGATTTTTTAGTAATCATTACAACAAAACTAAATTAACAAAGTTTTGCTATACTTAACATATTATAGAACTTTAAAAAATTTAAAAATTAAGCATGTAATTAGTACTACCAAAAACATAATACTTTTATAGAAATATGGATTCTCAAAATTCCTGTTTCTTTTCCATTCAAATGAATTAAAACAACTTCTACCGGTATCTAACAAAATTTTTAAAATTATTCTTCACGAAATACTGGGTGACATCAAACTGCTACAACAGATCATAGATCTAGGTTCAAAAGATAAGATTTTAATTTTTACAGCTTTAAAAGATAAGTACAATACCAAAACATTACAGGCTTTGCATTTTTTGTAGCTCAAGATCTTTTAGCTGAAAGCTTACTCATCGAAAATATCATGTAGATGGTTTTGTGGTTGAATCTGAAGATTTGTCTTCTGCATCAAATAGTATTATTAATCACCAACGTATCTTAATCGATATCTTTGCAATAATTAACTGTCCTGATGTTATTCCACCTTCTGTTCTTAAACACTGCAGACTACTATTAAGTTTAACGACTAAAGCCGTTTCGTGTGTGTTTACCAATTTTATTAGCCGTTTTCCAATTTTTTATTAATAACAAAAGTGCTAGAGTAGATTGCATCTCTTCTGAATTGAATTTCTGATTTTTGCATATCATATTCCTCCACCAACGCTGAGCCGTCACTGAGCTATGTTTCCACTGAACACTGCAAAGGCGTTGAAGCTAGTGGATATAAAAACACGAACTGTAGGTTTTATATTTATGAAATTCAGTACAACTAGTTCATTTTGATTTAGTACTCTTGTATATTTTATAAAGGAACATGACATAAATGGTGACAAGGATGGAATTCAGAGGCTCATGCAGCGGCACCAAGAGCTTTATCGTCATGTAAGAAAAGTGTTCTTTTATTGATAAGGAAGCTCTTGCCATAAGTGTTTGGGGCAAATAAATTCTACATGGAAGACATTTTACAATTCTCTATGACCACAAACATTTGGAAGACATTTTACAATTTCTCTCATGACCACAAATACATTTTTCTGGTTTTTTTTTTTTTTTTATAAAGCAAAATGAAAACTCGCCCAGAAATATTGCTAGTCCCACCAAAAAGTTGTTTAAACTCCTTAACGCAGGGTGGCGCATAGTCCTTTAAGTTGTTCTTTTTTATTATTACCACTAAGTAATATTCCAAGGCAGCAGTAATTCAGCGAGGCCCGAAAAATCGCCACTGAAATGTATTAAGTCTTTATATTATTTCAATCAATCGGTTTCCTAGGAAATACATAGAGAACCTTCTACAACAATTTTATGCGATTTAACCACTATAGATGGTAACCAGTAGCTGTGAACAGATAGTAACGTGAGATGACCTCGCCCCAACAACCACCAACCCCCACGACCAACATGCAGTGTATCTGACAAGTGTTGAACGCTACCAAACTATTTGTAAAAAAGAGTGATGCTATCACATAAAATATATCATATATCAATACTTGAATCTAAATTAAAAGTGGTTGGGAAAAATACAGAATGGAAATTCTAATAAACGGCTATAGTATGTCTATAAATGACCCAATGAAAAATTTATTAATTCCTTGTTCCAGTTAGAAGGGAATTTACCTGGAATAGAAAATTATCACGAGTAATTATGTTCATGGAATAACCTCTTTTGATGAGCTTTGTATGAGAAAAGATTTTTAAAAATAAGTTAAATGTTTTAAAAGATTACTACATTAAAAGTAGTTGAAAAGGAGTCCCCCATAAACCTAATCAAAAATATTACACATCTAACCTCTGAAACCATTCTGATAAGAAATAAAAGTGGTGAAAAAATTAGTTTTTGGAATCTTAATTTAATTTTACAGGACCAAGGGGCTTGCCTCTGATTCCAAATAGTTTTTCAAAATATAATGAGCATGAAAAACTCAATCTGAAAAATAATAATCACATTCATTTAGAAATGAAAAAAACTTGATCAATAATCAGCATGGGTTAGGGAAAGGAACTATATCATATGTCCATAACTGATGCCGACTGGGGATTCCTTTGTTATCTATTCTGTGAACTGACTGTTTGATACATGTGACAGTGTGTGTGCCATTTTTCTAGTCATCTAGATTAAGGTGGATATACAGTCTTCTTTAATGGTAGGATGGAGTCCCTGGAAAGTAAATACTGATTGGAGTTCAAAATCATATTTAAAAATAAACAACAAATTTTTTGAAATAGCTCAATTAAATAGCAACAATTAAAAATTATAGTTACAAGTCAGCAACAAAATGGAATTTCTTAGTGAACCATTAGGACCATTGTTGTATCGTATAGTTTGTTTAATCTCTTCCTAGAAACTAGAAAAATATGCTGATAATTGCAACTTTGAGAATTTTTAGTGCATCGAACCGTAAACGAAATTGAAACATGTGATCCAAAATATCAAAAAAAACTTAAAATTTCAAACAAAAAGATATCAATGACACATTATACACATTTAACCCTAATAACTAAAATAGTGACATCGAAAGTTACAATTAAGAAAAGCTGGAAGGTGAGAAGAAATATAATCCCTTTTGCGGTCTAACCTTTGAAGTGGATTCGACATTAATTCGTGAATAACATAATCAACACACGGACCAATCTACTAATTATTCACAAATTAAATTCTGGTTCTTAGTATGCTTCTAAACATAATGTGTCGACAAAAACTCTGCTACAGATTTGATCGCCTCTACGCTGTAATCAACTGTAATTCTTACACACTCAATTTACCATATTTTGTTGGATATTTTCCTGATGTACAGCGTAAACTAGTCAGTGAAAAATCAAATTTCGATTATCAGATATTTTAGAAAAAAAAATCAATAAGACATTGACAAATAATAAATATAAGAAATGCAATTCTGTGCGAATATTATTGTTTGTATTAAATAGTGATACTCATCAATAACACAGACTTTATAAAACACAATGAAATTCTTAAAAAATAATATAGCTTGTAACCACAAGCTACAATATCGAAATACTTCTGTAAAAGCCAAAAATATCATGTGAAAGTTTTAAATCTTCTAATTTATTTCCAAATTATCTGTAAAGGTCTAGAATATTCTAAAACTAAGGACATTAAACCATTTTTCATAAAATTAACAAACCCATCTTTCCCTTTTTTCTGAATTTTTATGAAAATAATTTATGTGTAAAATTGAAGTTAATTTTTTTTTTCCCAATCTCTCTAGAAATAAGTAGATGATATTTATATACATACATTGGTTTTTCATGAGAATCCATGTTCTAGTTATGTGTGCGGATTTGTGAGTTTTTTCTATATAAAAATAACATTTATTTTAATATACATATACTTATCAAATATATTCTTTAGTATTCATGTGCCCACAAAGCAATTCTTTTTTATACCTAATTTATGATCACATAATGAAACCATGTTATTAGTGTCCACAAATGAGAAGATGAATTTGGTTGTGTATAAGGATCATTCTGATTCTTGCATGGGTTGAACCTGAATTCACTTGAAAATGAAATTTTAATGACAGAAGACATCTATGTAACCATGTAATCTACTTTAGTGAAAAACAGATTTATAAACAAAATTCTTTCGGATTCCATATATGGAGGGGGAAAGTCAGCAACGAAATCAATTTATGAAACACATTTATTTGTCTGGTTTGGCACAAAACATTGAATAGATTGACACAAGAGATAGAGAAAAGTAACGATTTTTTATTGAAAAAGACTTGTATTAATCCTTGTTCAAACATATAAAAGGAAAAAATCTGGAATCCTCATACGGTTTTAATTTAGATGTTATTTAGAATGTACTATCATCTACCAAAATATAAAATGTGGGATTCGGTCGCCGTTATTCAAAGTTTCATCGGTTGGTCCCTATTGGTTAAGATTATTCAATCCTGTTACTGTGTAGTGGAAATAATCTGTTTTAACATATACAAACTAATGGCATTCAGCAAAATAGGTAATAGATTTAATATATTTCTACAAAGCTCTTTTGAATTGATAATACGATGGGGTGATTGGAGTCGCAATAGATGATAGACAAGAACTATATCTACACTCCTCCCCTCAGAATGTTCATAGAGTTTCAGACTCAGAAGATCAAAGAAGATTAAAAACCAAGAAAAACAAGAAGTCCACATAAAGTTTACATGAATAAAGGACTACTAACTGGTCAAAGCATCCACCTCGACTTTTAGGGTTGATTCTTCTGAAAAAGAGCCCGGATTGCGGCTCCTGCTGCCCCAGCGACCTCCCACGGCCTGATGGAGACCTCCGATGGCCCATTGGAGACCATCCACGGCCTGCCGACTACATCTCGACCCAGCACGCCGTGTCACCCGGGACAAGAGAACAGGGCCCGGGTGAAGTCGGGATTACCCCCGAGAACTGCCAGGGTGCGGCGACCAAGTGCCAGGGGGAACCCACGCCGGTCGGAATCCCAAAAATGCCTTTCCAAAGGCCACCACCTGACACCACCGGGGACCTTCTGCTCCAGTTGCCCAGCTGATGGATCCAGCTACTTCTGAGGCCAACTCTGGAACTTCAGGACGTCCCGCGGGTCTGCGGAAACGACAAGCGGCTCCAGCTCCGACTCTTCCGGCGAAAAGCCGACGGACGGACACCAACGCAGGCGAAGACATGGACGTCGAGCGAGGGCCACGCATTCCTCCCATCATCCTGGACGTCCCCAAAGGATGGGCCAGCCATGCTGTTACCAATCAAACAGCTGGTTGGGGGCGACCTGGAGGCAATCTCACTGCTCGGACGCTACGGCTGAAGACAGCACCGTGGCCCACTTTCGGCAACTACAAAGGTACTTACAGGAACAAGGGCCTGAAGTTCCACACTTTCGCCATGACCACTGAGCGCCTCCTCAAGGTGGTGATCAAAGGTCTCCCAGCCACCCTATCGCCGGAAGAGGTCGTCGAGGCTTTCCAAGGAGATGGCTATGGCATCGTGGAGGCCAAGCTCCTGATGATAAGACGTGGACAACCGACCAGCCTGTGGCTCATCACCCTCAGTGGAGGCGATGAGCTCCGGCCTCCTACTGATGGTCCTACACCACCCGGACTCTGTTCTTCTGCAGGGCTGGAGGTCAGGAAGTACACCAGGCCTAGTGGACCAGTCCAGTGCCACCGATGCTAGGGGTTTGGGCATGGCTCCAGCCACTGCCACCGTGAGCTCCGCTGCGTACGATTATGCGGTGGATAATCATCCGTCCAGCCTCTGCCCGAAGGAAGCTTCAACCCCGGCCAGATGCTGCAATTGTGGAGAGGCCCACTCTGCCAACTACCGCGGGTGTGTCACCTTCAAAAACGAGAAGCAGCTCTCGTATGCTGCCGTTTGCCAGGAGGGTTCAGATGCCTGTACCTTCCAGGATTGAGCCTCCTAAGCCTCGAGAAGCTCCTGCTCCTGCCCCTCCTGCCACCGTAGATGACACCGCGGAGCCCCTCCACTGAAAACCGGGAGGAAGACGACTTCGAGATGGTAAGGCGTCGCCGTCATCGCCCAGCTCGGAAGCCGGAAAATCGGGGGGCTCGTTCTCGTTCAACTCCGAAGACCTCAACCTCCGAGACACGTCAACCCCTTGCCTCTCATCAACTAGAGAACCCAACAATCGAGGACACTCCTGCCCTGCCAGACCAGCACTACTCAGGCCCACACCGAGATCTCGTGCTGAGCCACCTAAGCCTGCTTCCAGCCCTGAACTACAAGCCCAGTCGCCCACCACAAAACATCACGCCGACTTCACTTCTCACCCAGCTTCCTCCTGCCTCAGGATCTCAAGGTGAATCTAAATCAGATTCTTTCTTTCTCAGCTGACCAACATAGTGGCGTTGATGTCACGCCTCATGGACATGTTGTCCGCCACCGTCCATAGGTAAGCTGAGAGTTGTCAGCTGGAACGCCGACGGGCTGGCAAAACAAGCGGCTGGAACTCGGTCAGCTACTAACTGAAATGGATGTGGACGTCGCTCTTCTACAGGAGACTCACTTCAGGGCGACAGATCGCTTCAATATCCCCAATTACCAGATATACCGCACCGATAGGCAGCTGCAGAACAACCGACCCGGCGGAGGCTCGGCGATCATGGTGCATCGGCGAGTGACCCATCGTCTCCTGGCAGCAGTCCCTGCCCCAGGAGCTGAGATCACCCGGATTGCCATCCACTACAGCGGAGCCGAAACTGGAGATTGCCTCCGTCTACAATCCACCTAGAAACACTCTGCAAACTCGCTGCCTAGATGCCCTGCTGCGTCCTGGTTCCCCTGCACTTGTTGCAAAGCAAAGCAGATCTGGACTGGGGATCCCGGAACACCAACTCCAACGGCAGAAGTCTCCCCCGTCTCCTGGACAACCGACTCCACATCCAACTACTGACACCTGAGGAGCCCACGCACTACAATCCACAATGGACGGCACCTCCCGGACATACTGAACATCGGTCTAGCTGGCTCGCTTGGACGGATAGATACATCGAGGTGTTTGCAGTGTCTGATCTCTCGTTAGACCAACGTGCCAGTTGTCTTCGACCTCTCGGACGACGGAGCGCCATCATATCTTCCTACTCGTCCCACCAAGATCAACTGGCACCACTTTGCAAACCACCTCGCTGACAGACATCGGCCACCACCAACTCCTGCCGAGTCACCGGACCAGCTAGACCGACAAGTACACGACTTAACTTCCATCCTCCAAGAAGCTATGACGGCCTCGTCATCTCCTCTCTCCCGGACTGACATCACTCCACCTCTACTCGAGGAGTTGAGAGAGGAGATTCGCCTTCGTCGCAGACTGCGAAGGGAGTATCAGCAGTCCCGATGTCCCCACGCCAAGCAGACCTTCAACCGCCAGGCCAAGAAGTGCTCTCGTCTCCTGGCTGAACACAGAGCGGCTGCGTGGGATGACTTTGTTATAAACATCAAGCTGACGGTGGTGTCGGCGGCATCTGGAAAATCTCCAGGGCATTTCGAAGGGAGAAGAAGACCAACCGGACCACTTCAATGGACAGCGTGGTATTGTCTACTACTCCCTGGAGATCGAGGCAGAGGCCTTCGCCGACACCATGGAAGACCAATTCTCCCCACACGCGGAATGTCTACGACGAGGACACGTGTGAAATGATTGAAAACTTCCTGGAGGAATACCAACCTGACGAAGACGACCTACTGCCCACTGTGACTACACTTGAAGTGCAAGACGACATTCGCCGCCTTCGCCCGAAGAAGGCCCCTAGCCCGGACTCCTTAGGAACTCCAGCATTGAAGAAACCTGCCGGCTTGGGTGATCGTCACGATCACCTGCATCTACAACTCATGCCTACGCCTGGCTCACTTCCCGACCAACTGGAAGTGAGTGCCAAGGTGATCATGATACCCAAGCCCGGCAAGGACCCTCTCTTCCCGGAGAACCACAGGCCGATCTCCCTTCTTGCCTGTGCTCTCCAAGATTCTGGAGAAGATCGTCTTGGCGAGATTCCCTGAGGAGTTCTTCACGTCTATCAGGACAGAACAATTCGGCTTCCGCACCGGCCACTCCACCACCCTTCAGCTTCGCAGAGTCCTGAACAACATCACCGGAGCTGTAGGAAGAAAGCACCACTCCACACTTCGGTCCTGATAGACGTGAGCAAAGCCTTCGTCAAGGTGTGGCACGAGGGACTCCTCTTCAAGCTGTCATCGTCTCCATTGCCTGGCAGGATTTTCCGGCTGCTCCGCAGTTATCTCCACCTCCGGACCTTCTCCGTCAGCGTTGCCCGATCCACCTCCACGACCCGCCCAGTGACATCTGGTGTGCCACAGGGATCAGTTCTCGGCCCGATCCTGTACCTTTGGTACACACAAACGACTTTCCGGTCGCTCCGAGAGTGCAGCTCTCCCTGTACCGCGGACGATGTCGCTCCTCACGGCCACTTCTGCCAACCTGAGGATGGCTGGGTTCTACATCCAGCGGCAGCTGCACCTACTGGAGCCCTGGTTGACCAAGTGGAGGATCAAGGTCAACTTTGACAAATGTGAAGCCATTAAACTTCACAAGGACAAGGAGACAAGCGGACGGAGCCGTCACCTTGTCACTCAACGGCGACGACATACCGTGGAAGACTTCAGTCAAGTTACCTGGGGGTACTCCTGGACCTCCAAGCTGACCTTTCACACCCCACGTCAAGAGGATCTGTGGCCAAGCGAGGAAGGGCTTCGGCAGCATCGGCCCCCTGCTCAACTCCACGAAGCTACCGATCAGGACGAAGGTCCTACTCTACACGACTCTGATACGACCAGTGCTCACATATGGCGGTCCCAGCAAGGTACCAACCTCACCTGCAAGACCGCAAGGAGGCAGTTGCTCGCTGTCCAGAGCGTGTGTCTCCGGCGGCGCCACTGGGTCGCCCCTGGTTCGTGAGGAACACCGTAGTCAGGGCTTCGGTGTCCAACGTCCCTACCATCAGGATCTTCATAGAAGGCCTGACATCGAGCCTTGAGGAAGTTGCAGAGTCCTCACCGTGGGATCACATCCGTGAGCTTCGCGCCCAGGAGGTCCCCCAACTGCGTCTTCCCATGGATGACTGATGACATCAAACTACAACTTCGACTGCAACCACGACACTTCACCCCACTGACAGGTAGCGAAAGCTACTAGGGTTTTGACCCTCGAGGACACAAGGCAAAAACCAAACCGGCAGAGGCCTTGAAAAGATGTGGGGGATCCACCCCCCCCCTCACAGTCACAGCGACTTGGACTTGGTCGTTATTGACGCATGTTTAAGATGGTTGAATGTGTTTCCAATAACAAGTACTAAAACAGGAAAAATTATTCAGAATATAATATATATATCTCACAATTCTATTAATAATCCTATCCTAATAATATTGTAAATGTGCCTTTGTTTTTGTTTTGCTTTCACGCCTAAAGTATTTAACAGGTTATACTGAAATTGTACATGGAAATTCTTATCATCCTTGATATGAATGAATACAGGCTATGGCTATGCCCCACTGGTCTCTAACGTAGCGAAAAATCTCGTTTTAGTCTCTAAAGTTCTAGAACATTAATTGAAATATTTGTTAAATGTAATCAACTGTTCTATGTGAATATTATTTTATGACAGCACAACTATATTTTAAATTTATTTAACCACTATTTTCTACTTGTTCATACAGTGAAAGCATAGAGTAAGCTTGATATTAACAACATTTTTCTTACTTATACTTTTTCTTAAGTTGCCATTGAGCACAGAGTAAAGAAACATTCAGATAAGAAAATTAAAAGTTTTACTAAAAATATACTAAAATAGTACATTTTGCAAATATTAAGACACTGGAAATATCTCAGACCGGAACTCAGTTACGTGGACCAAAAATAATATAAATGGGTTATTGTTAGTTTATATATTCCTCGTGTTGGGGTTAACAAAACTGACTCTACTATGGTCCTGAAAATACCTTAGACTGAGTAATTTAAACGGCCCGTAGTTGCATTTTTTGTAATTTTGTCGAAGTGGGCTTTTAAGGCTTTAATGTATTTTCTTGATCGGGGTATCAGAGCCAATAAACAGTGAGGTCAGAAACTTATTTATTCGCACTAGCAGCGCATAGTCTAACACGCGTAAGTCCTGAAAGAGCTAATAAACATTATTTTAACTATTGAATCTCTTCGTTAAAGACACAGAATTAAAAATATCAGATCTGTACCTACTGAAGTTTGAAATACATCATGAGGCTTCATCATATGACATCATAAATGCTTTGATAAAGATGACTACGCCCTTTGATTTTGACAATTGAGTTTTTTTAGAGAGAGTTTTTCTAATTTAACTAATAGATTGCAATCAGTTTGTTTTGCTTGTTGTAGAAGAGTACCCTCATCAGCGATGCGTACACCGGCTAATTTATACTTGGGTAGAAGATTAAATTCAAATTTTGACCTGCTGAAATTTAATGTTGAATCAAGAATGGAATTAACTCAAATTAAAATAATTTATACTATAATCCACATTTAACGGAAAGAAATTATACTACCTGGTACCCAGAACAATATATATAGTTGGGGTTTCCGCTTATTGAATTTACATCTAGCCCTTACTTGGCCAATTATTGACTGAACTTGGTTCTTTTGGGTCACTGGAAGCTCACTACGTATGTAACTTCTATAAAAAATCCTATATTTTATGGAAAAATTTATTCAACAAAATTGAATTTTAAAATAAGCAAGATGGCATACGACAATACTCTTTTCCTGAAAACAAATGGATTTCTATTTAGTTAACTCGATTTTTTTAAGTGTATTAAAGAATTTAGGCAAAAACAGTCTGAAACATAAATTTTCAATTTTGTGATGACATTAACAGTTTTATTTTTTCAATCTCAACTACACAAAATCATTGTTTTAATAATAATAATGTACAATTTTGTAGTACACTGTTAAATATTATTTTACTATATTCGGCATAAGGAGGGTACTTGGATTAAGGCATGTAGATTGCACTATTTTTAGGGGTTAAATGTGTTATTTTCTATAAATTAAAAAGTTATTCTGAGCGGCATAAATCTAAGTCCCTTTCTTTACGAGTCAACGGTGTTTCGTCTCATTCTAACTTGTAGCAGTGGAATTTTTCAACTTGTTTCTTAAAATAGCATTTGTGAGCGTAATTGAATAAAGCGAAAATTCCAAAACAACCTATGTGTAGTTGTCAAGGATTTAAATTACCTTAAATGAACAACCGGTAAATCTTAAGATCAGCGACTACCGCTCCGATCGCCGTAATTTTTCGCATACTAACACAGGTTAACGTAATTTCACAGAAAAAAATAATCCCGATTATCGCCGTAGCCGTTTACTCCCCCCCCCCACCAAAAAAAAAAAAAATGTCGGAAAAAATAAAAATTAAAAAAAAAACCTGTCATTGCATTTATTCGTTTTTTTGGTCTTATTAGTTCGTAGGGCAGTAGTCCAGGTACTACTTCTAGTATAAAACTCGTCTTATCTTATCAGTGATAAACGCGCGCCGGTTACCTTTTGCCTGTAATGAAACCTGCGTTAGTTTTGTCTGAGTTTTGTGTGTGTAAGCAGTCATGGCGTGATCTGGGCTTGGACTTTGCAAGCTCGAGTTAATTTTTTTTCTAAAAGAGCTGCGCAGCGGGCAAGCATCGCGTGATCTGAATTTTGAATACGCAAGCTAGGGTCTTTTTAGCGTGTGACAAGAAACCATCGCACGCCATGTCAACAACTTCACTAATTATTCCTTGTCCATGTGGGTTGGTTGTTTACGTCTGGCGGTCAATCGAAGCCGTCCTATAGGTCACGTGACCCGCCCGGCCAATCGGAAACTTTCCTGTTTGTCACGTGGACTACTGTCAAGTCATCTAAACGACCATGGTCGGCCATTGTTTTTAGTTTGATAGTCCGAAAATCTCGTCATTTATGTGTTTTGTATTGCCAACATTTTACTGCCGAAAAACCGGTTTTTATATGTTAGCGATAATCGGGACTATTGTTTTCGATGAAATTACGCTAACCTGTGTTAGTATGCAAAAAATTACGGCGATTGGAGCGGTAGTCGCTGAGCTTAATATTTACCGAACAACCTTATCACAATGTATGTGCATCGAACAAAGATAATATTTAATGACCACAAGAAATTTTTTCCGAAAGTTAGTATTATAAATTTAAGCTTGAAAAATTCATAACACAGTCATTTTCAAAATATCTTTATAATTCTTTTGCCAAATTGCTTAGAAATTTTTATTTTATTTCGTAACTACAGATATCAGTAACTAAAAATCTATTTTTGAAGGTAGTCTTAAAAAAATATATATATATATATATATATATATATATATATATATATATATATATATATATATAAGCATATACCTATATATATATATTGACTTGCCAAGTTTTACAAAACTCCATCCATAGAATATAATCAACGTAAGTTTAACCTACAGAGAACTTCAAGGTTGCATGTGATTATTTTGAAGCCGACAATAAAAGGTTTTTTTGTTGCATAAAATGTTAACAATAAAAAAAACACCATGCAAATCAAATATGTAATTGTCTGTCTACAACTACGACTACAACATAACCTCATCCGCATCATTACACAATTAAATGAAAATAGTCTGTGAACAAATTTAGTGTAATAACTATGTTTTGTATTGTGCATTATTATTTGTTTGATGTTATAGAAATATTGATATAATGTTTAGTATGGTAACCGGAATATTAATTTGTCATGTTCAAGTATTCATTCAAGAATATTTTCATGTTAAAATAGAAAAATTATTGGTTTAGTTATAAGGATAACATTTGATTTTAACAACCTTGGACATGGAGAAGTATATTGAAAAATAAACCTAGTACTAGTTATTCTCAAAATGTACTACACAATTTAAAAAAACATATTTTTTACATGATGATTTTAAATCCAATCTTCAAAGGGATGCTGTTTATCAAATATTAAGAGGTATGTTGTACCAGTAAACATGAAATGTTAAGTAGGATGCATTAATTGTTTTGGTAAACAAATTGTTTGTTTTGTAGTGTATGTTATTTAAGAATTGCTACATTTTGAACAATAATAGATTATAGCCTGTGTGAAATTTTAAGTTACCGTATATCCCAAAATAGTCTATCAATTTAGGGACTATAGGGAATCTGAGTTTACTACTAAACTGCAATTTCTAAAGTTAAAATAATTATTCATTGTTAAAACTGCAATTGGAGGCCCATAGCTCATATGGAAAAAAGCTGATGAGAAATTGTCCTATAGCCTATATTGAAACAATTTTTAATTTATTACGGCTCCGTCTTGCACTTAACCCTCTAAGTGGCAAGCGACGTCTGAGATGTTCTATTTACGCCCGCCGTGACGTGGCAAGCGACGTCTTAGAAGTCGCTTCACATTGCCGCTTATTGCTAGGCAACCGATAATTATTTTTACGCCTAGTTTGCACAGTTGCGTTCACCACTAAATTTCATATAGTATCATCAACATCACGATGAAATAATCAATGGTACTAACTGAAATAATCCGGTAACTTTGGGATTATACCGACCACACCCAGACCATGAATCGTTATTTGACATTTTGCTTCTACTGATTACTAGATTAGCGTTAAAACAATATTTTGTCAATATAAAACAGGAATTGTGTTATCGCAAACCCCTCCCCATCCTCAGACAGAGGTCAAAGTCGAGCGGTCTAGTAGATAACGTGATTGCAGAGTCACGTCGCTTTGTTTGTACTTCCGTGTTTTACCTCTACATTTCTCCAAACACTAAAATTCAACAAAAACAAACAATTACCAAACTAAAACTAAACTCTTTATTGAAAAAACACTCAAAACTTGTTTTTATTCTTGATCACATTCCGCCACCCAAAATGGTGCTAACCCCGTGCTGATGTCAACGAAAAAAAAAACATCCCTCGATATAGTACCTATCAGTAAAATATCAAATTCTAGAGGGGCTGATTTGATAGATGAATTGTAATGGAAAGGCAAATTGTAATGTACCGAGCAAATCATGTGATGCCGCTCGGCCTGCCGTAATCGGGATTCTCGAGAAAGATAAGATAACAGAGACAACAATAACCGATTACAATACCTGGAAATGCTTGTAAGTTTTTAATTTTGTAATTAAAGAGTTGTTTTTTTCGTTCTATCATGTTTGTTTCTATAAATTTATATTTTTGTGTTCTTCATACTGGTGTGGTCGGTATAATCCCAAAGTACCAATAATCCTAAGTTTTCTCCCGCGGTCTGTTTTTTTTTACTGAGGGAAAGGGAGGAAAAGGCAAGCAACTTCTAGCGATTCTGACTAGAAAAAGTGTTTTTTCTAGATTCAGTTTTTCCCATATAACTTTTACAGTGTTGTAAATAGAAAAAATATTATTGAAGGTTTTTTGTTTTAGAATTAAATTGTGAATAATGGTTGCATTTAACATAATCTCCTAGGAATGACATTTTTAAAGTTACAGAACGTAAAAATGAAAAGTTTGGTGGAGAAAAAAAACTTTTTTTGAACATTTGTGTGGATATCATAAAAAAAAGGTTTAGGTATGTAAAAAATAACTATACTATGTTATTCTGTAGTTTATTACGAAAAAATTTGATATATAACAAGCATTGCTCATATTTAGAATTTGCATTTTATTTTTAAAATTATAAGATAGTCCTGCTTGACTCTGAAAAAATAGCCCGCCATTCCAGCAACATATTACCGCCAATTAGAGGGTTAAGGGCATGAAAGAACCATGTATGATCGTCGCAACATCGCCTTCAACAATCTGACGGTTTTCCGCTTTCCAACAAGCATGCACCAGCCATGGCAAATTAAACAAAATTTGTTTAACTAAATTAAAGTTAACTTAAAAAATAGTTTTTGAATTGTGTTTACAAAAATAAATTGCCTAATAAACAAAAATAATTACTATAAGCTCAATAACGTGACCAATGCCAAGGTTTTTTTTTGCCTTTTGGATTCTGGATTGTATTTGAACATCCAGGATTCATTCCCATTTAGAGAGTTTAAAAAAAGCTTGGATAATTTCTAATCAATTCCAATTAATTCTTTACTGCGCCAAACTTGAACTTTTTTTCTGCACTTCCGTCAACACCTTTGGTACAAGATTCGCCCAGACCTTTCATATTTGCAAATCCTCCGTCACTATCCCATGTCCTGCAAATGTTGAAAAGTTCAGGGTGTCAGCAATTCCTTGGATACTTAACCAACGGTCTGAACTCAAAACTTAGCGCACACGCTGGATGTTTTCATCGGTTCGGACTTTTGTTGGGCGTCGAGAACGAGGCTCGTCAGTGACCTCCCGGCCCTCCTTGAAGGCCTTGTGCTACTTTCTGCAAGCTCCATCGTGCCGTGACACAATTGAAAAAGAGACTTTGTGCAAAGACATGTCCTATCAATCCTACTGTTTGGAGCAAACTGAGACCGGGTGTGTTTGGAGGGGCAGAACCCCCACCACATTATCCGACAGGCCCGAATGCGCTGCGATGGATAGTCGCGTCACAATAAAGTCATGCTCATTATTTTCATAATGCACCCTGTTAAGTGTCATCAAATTGTTTGTATTTAAATGTAAAAAGATTGAATATCAAAAGTGTAATCTGTGATTATTAGGAGTGTTCACAAGTTTCGACAGTACACACAAGTTTCCTGGTGATGCAAATCTTTTGATAAAAATAAACTCATAAAGTAATAGATTAAAAAATACTCAACTTATTTTTTAATCCAAATGTGTTTAGGAGCAGCAAAAATTTTAATTAAATTAATCTGAACAAGGAAGTGATAGATTAATTTAAATTTAATCCTTTGTTAGACACAGTTTGTCAAAATAAAATGTCATTGCAAAATTCACGGGTTCTAATCCTTCTTCATGCACTGCTTTTATGCTCTCCCAACAATTAAAAATCTAAAATAAAATGAAATTGCAGATCAAATATGTTAAGACAGGATAAAAATACAACTGATCATCTTTTTGTTCCAGGAACCAATGATGTGTTTGTCTCAATGCCAACTGGTTCTGGAAAGTCCTTGTGCTTCCAGTTACCTGCCGTTATGCAAGAGAACAAAGTTACAATTGTATTTTCTCCTTTACTAGCCCTAATGAAGGTGAGGGCATTCTGAAATTCTTGAAATGATTAATTTTTAAGGACATTTCAAGAAGATGTATTTGAAAATGGAAAAAGTTTTACAAACCAAATTTAAGTAAATCATTCTGAAAGATATATACACAATTTTTATCCATTATTCACCATCTAATACCTACAATCTGCTATGTAAATATTAATTAATTGAATTGGTTATGAAATGTAAATACTTTAATTAGCTGTTTTAGTTTTATCTTTTTGTTTGCTGTTAAGTTTTACAAACAAAAAATTTTTAATTAATTCAACATTTTAAAATTTCTTGCTTTGTTTTCGAAAAATAAGTATAATTAATTAATTTAATGTTTATATAAAATGTTATAAACCCATCTGTTTATAGTAAAGGTGAATTTACATTAATTTATTGTATTATTTTTTACTTTCAATTTTTTTATTAGGTTGTCTGGTTCAAAATTGAAAATAATGTAGATTTTAAAAAACTCTGTTTATTCTTTACAACATAGAGAAAAAAAACGATAGAAGATTATGTTAAAAAATAAAAGTACAGCAGTGGTTCTTCTAACACTTACAGTACAGTAAATTGCATGGCAATTTTCTCATAGGAATTTATAAAACAGTACAGGGCTAAAATTATTAAATTGCTCACTTTCAGAACTTTGAGATGCTGGATTTGGAGTTCCATATGTTACTGTGGTAACAGGGCGTTTTTCTGTCTTTTTGTAGACTTGTGCAATTGTATGTGAGCTGGCATTGTTTGCAATGGTATATTCTGTATTGTTTGAGTCTATAAAAAGTATTTTTTGTATAAATTATGTTATTAATTTAAGTGTTTTGTTATAAGAACAGTATATGTGTGTGTATATATACTTACTCTTACTCCCAGGGCCATTTATATCGGAGGTGATATTTAGCCGCACCAACAAAGCTCCTCCATCTTGAACGGTCCTCCGCATCTTCCTCTGAAGCGCCCACCTTCTCCATATCAGCCTTCACCTGGTTCCACCATCTCACTTTCGGTCTCCCACGGGGTTGTCTTCCTTCTGGGTTTACCGTACATTACCCTCCTCAGTTTGCATTTCTCTTCTCTTCTCAAAACATGGCCTGCCCAACGGAGTCTTCTGCACTTTATTTCTCCTATTACATCCGTACTATTGTAGAGCTCCCTGATTTCTCTATTATGTTTTCTTCTCCATACCCCTTGTTCATATGATGGCCCATAAATTTTACGTAAAATTCTATTCTCGAAAACTAGAAGCTTTTTTCTCATCCTTCTTATTTAGCCTCCACGTTTCGGATCCGTACAAAAAGCACTGGACATATAATTGTTTTGTATATTCTAGTTTTAGTTTTGTGAGAGAGAGATTTGGGTTGAAAAGTATCCTATTGCATGCATATGCACATCTATTTGCTGAGTTGATCCTATTTTGTATCTCTGGTTCATCTGTGTTTTTTATTTGATATTGTGACCCCAAGGTACTTAAAGTTCTCCACTTGTTCGAAAACATGCCCATCAATTTGTAGGGGTCCTCCTCTTTGATTTTGATTCCTTCTAAAGTGCATATATTTAGTTTTTGCATCATTCGTCTTCAACCCCACTTTCTCTGCCTCACTCATAAATAGTCCAGTTAGTGACCTCAAATCATCTACATTTTCTGCAAATATGACAACATCATCTGCAAAAGCCAGGATGTTTAGTTTAGCTCCAACTTCCACCCCTAAATCCCTCTCTGCTACACTCTGAAGTGCTTCTTCCATGGCAATATTAAATAAGATTGGAGAAAGACCATCTCCTTGCCTGACTCCTGAGTTTATCCCAAAAGGTACACAGTCCCGACCATTAATTCTTACTGAGCCTCTTGACTCTGTGACACTCATCTTAACTAAGTTTATTAATTTTTCTCGGGGATGCCAAATTTATCTAGTTGTGTCCACAAACTCCTTTCTGATTATGCTATCGTATGCTTTTTGAAAGTCAATAAATATGGCAAAAAATTATTTATTATATTCCCAGTATTTAGCTAATATTTCTTTGAAAATGAAAATCTGATTTGTGGTTGATCTGCCCTTTACTGAAACCCTGCCTGTTCTTCCCCTGATTATTTCATTTGTATAATGTTCAAGTCGGTTTTAAAACAATTTTGGATAAAACTTTATATGGGATGCTGAGTAGTGAGATGCCTCTGTAGTTACCACACTCTTCTTTTTCACCCTTCTTGTGTATAGGTATTATTATTGCTTCTTGCCATTCAGCTGGCATTTCTTCTTTCTCCCAAATACGAAGTATTAGTTTCCATAGATTTTCCACTATTATTTCTCCTCCTTTCTTCAAGAATTCTGCTGTTATTTCATCCTTCCCAGGAGCTTTGTTGGTCTTTAGCGCTTTGACTGCATTCCTACTACCACATACCTCTTCTGCTGTGTTCAGAACTACTTCCTTAAAATTAGACCATTTGGCATCTACCGTTTCATTGTTCTCCATGTCTTCCAGGGCCTTAAATCTATTCTCCAGTTTCAGTTTGAATTCATCAGCAATATTCTTAAGCTCAAGTCTACCCACTTCTATTCTTCTTTCTTGCCTTACTTCCTCCTTTCTTCTCTGGATTGCTATTCGCTGACACACTTTGACTAAAACTAATGAGTGGTCAGTTCCACATTCCGCTCCCCCTGATGCTTCGAACATCAGTTATACTACTTTTGTGCCTTTGGTCTGTGATCACGTGGTCAATTTGGTTTTTTGTTGTTCCACCAGGTGATGTCCATGTATATTTGTGTATATCTTTTCTTGGGAACATCGTGCTAACTATTTTATATTCATTTGCAATTGCAAAACTTGCCAGTCTGGTTCCATTGTCGTTTGATTCTTGGTGCAGGCTCTCTTTTCCAATAGCAGGTCTCCAGACTTCTTCTCTTCCTACTTTGGCATTTGCGTCCCCTAAAATAATCTTCATATCAAAACTTGGTAACCTACCCACCAGTTTGTCCAGAAGACCATAGAAGTTTATCTTTTTCTTCCTCTTTCTGCTTCTTCAGTTGGCGCGTAAAAGCTGACTAGAGATATGTTTACTAAATTTTTTCCCCCTTAACCTAATATTGCACAATCTATTATTAATTGCTTCATAATGTATCACAGCCTCCGAAATTCTCTTGTTTACAAGCAACACCCACACCACCGTGGTATCTGTCATCTTCACAGCCACTATAATAAATTAAATAATCTTTGGTGTTAATTCTCCCTGCCAGGGGCCATCGGGTCTCCTGAAGTGCCACAACATCCATGTTATACTTGTGCAATTCTTCTGCTAGTATGTTACTCGCCCCTGGTGCTGCCAGTGTTCTTACATTCCATGTACCAAATCGTAATTGTTTAAAGCAAAGCCGGGTCTTTATTCCGTTTATTCCGTCCAGTTTTCTACTCTTTGTTGGTGATTCGTAACAATAATTTTTTATGAGGCGGGTCGTCAGCCCAACGCTCAACCCCCAACCTGGAGGACCAGGGTATCTCTCTTAGTCTGGCTCCTACCTCACTATGTGTGTGTGTATATATATATATATATATATATATATACTAGCGGACCCGGCGCGCTTCGCTGCGCATTTCAATAAGTTTTCCCGCGGCTTCGCACGCAATTTTCCCGTTGAAAACAGTACACTATATTCACTTATTCATTTTCTATCACATTCTAAACATTGCTGAGATAATTTTTGATAGTCGTTTTCCTTCGTGAGCTTCTTGGGCGCATTATGAAGGTATGTACCACATTCCATGATACTTCTGTCAAAAAAAAAAACAACTAAGGTTGATTTTATAACATTCTTTATATTTGTAGCCAACGTAAAGATAGTAATTATGATATCTGCATTGCTCTTCTGATCAAGCATGAGCATGGTTTATATTAAAATAAATATTGCAGTTAAAGGTGAATTTTTACGTCAAATTTGAATTGTATTATCTGGATAGTAAAGTCTATGTTTAACAGTGATTGCAGAAACAGTTTTTAAACAACAAAATTTGGATCGTTTCTCTTAAGCTTACTCTATGCTTTAAAACTATAAGTGTAGTAATTAAAATTATATATAAATATATATTTTTTGGTCGCATTATATATGTTTACAAAGAACAGCTGATTAAAAATTTGAAAAGACTCTTTCACTTAATAACATATATGTTTGCTGCAATGCATTTCTTACGGGTATTTCTGTAACCAGTGGGGCGGAATCCTGAATCGGGAAAGGGATAAAAAGTATCCTATAACCTTCTACAGATCAAGACGAACAAAATTAAAAAAAAAATTTAGGCGAATCCGTCCAGGCCGTTTGTTGAGTGATGCTGTTACACACGAACAGTTTTCATTTTTATATAATAGATATATATATATTTAAATGTTTTGTTATATAATTTATAAAAAAAATAATTAATTAATTATACTACTTTTTTTAGAAAACAAAGCAAGAAATTTTAAAATGTAAACTGATTATATATATATATATATAATCATATATATAAACAGTCTAAACCATCATTGTAATATGAAAAGGTGAATTACACCAAGACAATATGAGTAAGGACTTCTGTGGAAAAAATAAATTCAATGAAACAAAGTGGAAACTTGTTAATTTTTTCTTTGAATAATATATTTTTGTTTGTAGTATTAAAATTATGTTACAAAAATCTCATAACATATTAGATAACAATTTTATCTTATTAGCAATAAACAAAAAATAAAATTACTTTCTGTTTGTTTTATTTTTATTGTCTGTTTTAGGATCAAATTGATCATCTAAAAAAGCTAAAAATCCATGCTGACACTATTAATTCTAAGACACCTGCTGCTCAACGTGAGAAAATAATAAATGACCTCAAATGTAAGAAAACATCTTTAAAGCTTTCTATATGTGACACCTGAACAAGCAGCAAACCAATACTTTTAAGGTAAGTCTTCTGTTGCTGGCCAAGTTCTTTTCTCAAAATTTGTATTTGTATTATAATTTAATAATTTTATATGGAAAGTGTTTTAAAACACATGTGGTAGGTACTTTTGAATACCCTTAGCCAAAGGTACGAGAACATAACAGCATACTAAATGAACATAATGTCATGAAAATTAGTTTTTGGTGTCATTAGTCAAACCATCCAAGATTAAAGCCAAACTTTAATGCAAACAATTTTTTGTTTTTAAGAGAGCTATTTATAGATATAATGAAAGTTATTACCTTGCTATTTTAATTTTTGTAGATTTTACGAGTTTTAAATATCCTAAATATTGAAATAAATTAGAAATGTGCTGAAAAGTGGCAGTTTAAGACATTTTTAGAAAGAGTACTTCTTTGGTAACCTTGAATAATAAATTGGATTTACAAAATTTTTTAATGAGGGTAACAGTAAAAACAATTGTGAGACCGTACAACTTTGATATTTTGGACCACATTGTACATGTACAAGAAACAAAATGACTTAAAACGTTTTTTTTTTTAATGACTGGTAAATGACCTTAATAAAGTATGCCTCAACACCTACCTTTACATTTGAAAATCTTTTAAAATATGACCCTCCCCCCAAAAGTGCCTTTTTGTGCCAAGTGTTTTACCACTTTGCCAAAAAGTGTTTTTTTTGGGTGTTAACAATTATTTCCCCAAATTATTTGGGGTCTAAATATGGAGGGTTTTGTTAAAACAAAGAAGGTAGGTTTCTTGGTTCAGCCGCTTTACATTGTGGGGGGGGTGGTCTGCCTCACCCTACATAGAAACATGTCTACAAAAATAGATCTAAAAATTAACAGAATAATTTTTTTATGTAAATTTATAGACTAAATAGAATAAAAAATTGCCTATTCAAATAGATAAAATTAATAGAATTTAACTTGTGATGTAAATATCACATTGTTATTAAATTATTATTGGTATATACAACATTCAAACAAACATAAAACATTCAAACATTGCTTAAATACATAACTAAGTAGTTTACTGTACACTATTTCCCCCAATTGTATACCAAAATGCAGCACAAATGAAGAAATCATCTTGATTTTTTATTATTACGGTAATGGCAATATATGCAATGTTGTCCCCTTCAACTATTTTGAAATAATGTTGAATAAAAGGGTGAACTTGGGGCAGTGTAAATAGAGTATGTGTTAACTTATGTGATGAGGCAGTAAATAAATGTTGAATAAAAGGGTGAATTTGGCAATGCAAATAGAGGTATGTTAACTTATGTGATGAGGCAGTAGAACTTAAATTTAAATTAATTAAAATATGCTTGTTTTGCATATTATCAGTAAATAGTGATTGGGCACGAGTTTTATACTCGAACTTATACATGTTGTCAATAAAGTCATGGCTAATTTCAAAAATAAATGTTATGCATTTTGTTTTACCTTATATAACAATAGTAGTTTACTTAAGAGCAAGGGAGCTTTTATGTAAATATCCCAGTTTTGATTATATATTCAGAAAATGGTGTAATCCTAATATCATTAATAATTTGTTTCTGAACTTTTTATATATATTTAGTTAAGAGACAATTTATTACTATTAATTACATTTAAATGGATTAAATTTAATTAGTTATATAAGAATTATTGTTATTAATTATAAGGATAAGTTTTTATATTCATTTTATAGAGAATTCTGTGATATAAACCTAACAAGGCAATTAGCAAACTTCAATGGTATAACAAAATAATTAGATGTAAACAATCAAGTAACGAATAGTGTATTGGAATTTGGGCAATAGATCTCTTTATTACAATTAGTTATATGAATAGAGTTGTACATGGGTTATCTTTTTTTGTCCAAGCAATCATGGGCTCTTGAAGTAATCAAGTACATAATTTGATACATTCTGTATTTAAAGTTTTGATATATGTTTTAACTTTGTTCCTCTGTTACCCAAGCCTAACAACACCAAATGCACACACCTATCTGTTTTTTGTAATTTTGTTTATAATTACTGAAAATACAACTTTTTTCACCAATTGTTAATAGTAATAGAATATTATAATTAATTACTATATCTGTAGCATTATGGTTTTTTTAATTGGAAAATATAAATCTTGAATCTGTAGTGAAATAACTAAAGTTTATTGTGTGAACTTTTAATTTGTTATAGGATAATTCTGAGAAGCTTATACAAAGTGAAAAAGGTAGCTTACATTGTAGTGGGATGAAGCACATTGTGTCAGTCAATGGGGTCATGATTTCCGCCCAGAACTACCTCAAGCTGGGAACTCTGCGACAACAGTATTCTGACGTCCCGTGTGTGGCACTCACTGCGACTGCCAGTGCTGTGGTCAGTCCTTACATCACCAATAGCAATGATAGAAATTAAATAGTACTTATCCATTAAAAACTCTTTCTCTACCATTCTTTAAACTAATTCTTCTGACAGTCATGTAACTTGTTGGTGGTCCATTTTTGTGTGTTTTTTCAGATTCAAACAAGTAAAAAAACAAACCTTATTATTAATAAACACACACATACACACACACATATATAAGGATTTTTAAATTCTGCAATTCCCTAATTAATCCTTCTTCTGACAGTCATTTCACTTAAAATTGGTGGGACCTATTTCTGTGTATCCTTTAAGATTATATAATTTTATCAAATAACATAAAAGAAAAATATGTAAACAGTATTATGAAGTTATTGTAAATTCATCCTATAATTGCATATTACAAAAGGTGTTTAATCTTTAAAAGGCTGGCTAAAACAGACTTGCTAGCCAAAAAGTCCAGGTTTATTTGATTTATTTTACATTGCTGTACTTTTTACAAATATTATTGGTTATAACCCTGTAATGCTTATAGCTAGAATGGTAATTGTTTTTAAATTTATTCTTTAAGAAATTATCTTATTTAATATAATTACGAACAATTTATACACTTTTTTTATACTGTGGAGAATAAAGTTCATATAAAATAATTTCTCATTCACAATGAGAAAAAAATTGAACTTGTAATTAACTTCTAGTTAAATAGTGGCTTTGTTATCTGTTCTACTACTATTTGGCTTTTACTACTTTTTCATTTCAGTCCAATACCTCAATTTTTACAGCATCTATTGTTTTATTAAATGAAAATAATGTTGAAAAACTAAATTTTTTAAAATTTAAAAATTCATTATTTTTATTTTTGTTGTGTTATTACGAATAATAGTAATGTATAAAAATGTAGCCAATATAAGTTGTAGATCACTCAAATTTAGCTCCATTTATCATTAAGTGAAAACACACAATAGTATAATAACCAATATCAGCATTTAACCTACATAAAAAAAAGAAGTAGTTTAACAAAACATAAACAAACATCAGCTGGAACAGAACAAGGAACGGATTTATGCGCAGCCAGCGTCAGCTGGCAATGATGATGAAGAGTATAAAGTTATTTATATATCTTTTGTAATCTGGTGTAATTTAATTGAGATATTGTTTATATTTGGGCTATAATGGTTAATTAATAATATATAGATACTATATTTTATTGGACACTTAAATGTTTATTTTATAACTGTCGGAAAGATTGAACATTGATCTTTTAGTGAGACTGTAGTCTTTTTATATATTATATATAATAATAATATTCCACAGTCTTATAAAAAACTTCCCTTATCTAAATTTACTAAAACATCATAAGAAGTACTTTGTCAAAAAAAACTTCATTATAATGTAAATGAATTCCTTAAAGACAGTTTTATGATAAAAACAAATAATAAAAATATATTTTTGATACAAATTAAAAAAAAAGATTAATCCTTAGAATTTAATCAATGTTTTTTTTATGTTTTATAACTTTTTTTATATCAATAAAATTTTTTTAAAATTGTATGTTTTAGAATAAGCTTTAGTTTTGTAGTATTGACTATGTACCAGTATTGTATTACAACACTGTGATAACAGAAAACGTATTGTACAATAAATACTTATGTATTGTATATTACGACTGTCTAATGTATCAAACGTTGCTATCTACAAAGGGTTAATAAAACTAAACAATATACCTTGCAAAAATATTATTTGTTAATACTGATACATGTTTCGGGGCTAAGGCCATGATCACTGTACCATATAACACAAAACTAAATAAACCAATAAGAAAAAATCTTGAACACATACAAAAATTAAACAACCATAGAAAAACCAAAAAATATGTTTCCAAAATTAATCAACTGACTTGCATGGCATGACAAAGTTGATTTTGTACAGGTGTCAATTTCACTCTATTCAATTACAAAAATTAAAAATATAACTTTAACTCATTATTGGTGTTTCAAATGGTATCTAAATCATATTGCTATTGAAATTTTGTGCAATGATAAATGCAAAAGTGAGTGGTTGTTTACTAGTTTGAAATTTTAGGATAGGTCCAAATTTAAATTTTTAGCAATCAGAAGCATGTCTGAGAGTATTAAGCTATACTGTGTTTTGTGGTATAATTATTGACAACTGGCAAAATATAAGCCAGGTCTAACTAAATATATTTTTTAGGCAAAACCAGGTTAAGGTATGCCAATTGAATATTCAGTTTTGTAACACAGTCATATATACAAGGAAAACGTAAATTAAATTCTATTGTTAGTAAATTTATTCGTGTACTTTTGTGTTATATTTACCACATTTACTTTCGTGTGTGCTGTATTAAGGAATAAAAATAAACATTCCTTGTTGTTGTATTGTGTTGATTCATTTTATCTCAGTAATTTGAGAAAAAGGTTGGTTGGATGGTTGGCTCTTGGGTATGGTAAGTTGGAGCCCTTGTGTGTTAGACAGCTAGTTAGCTCAGGTAACTCTGTGCTCCTTTTTTCTTGAGATCAATATGCCCTAGGTAAGATCCTAGGTTTTCAGATATGGGTTGTGACAATATAAGATATGGATTTGGTTAGCTTAAAATATGGGATAGGATAGGTTAATTCTACATGCAGTGATTATGGCTAGATTTTATATGTTTAACCAGAGTTATACATGAATACAAAATAGTAAGTGAGGTAGGTGTAATGCATAAATAGTTTGTATTCTTCAAAATGTTTTATTATCCAGCATATTTCTGAGTTAAACCAGCTGTTTGAACACATTTTGTTGAATTTGGCCTATATAATTTATACACCATGTTGTTTCAACATAATTATTATTTTTCCAGGTAGTGGAGGACATAATCAATCAATTGAAGTTAAAAAAAATCTTAGAAAATTTAAGGACACCGTGTTTTCGTTCTAATTTATACTACGACATTATTTATCAAGACTCACTTGAACATGCCTATTCTCATTTAAAACAATTTGTTGTTGAAACATTTTGCCAGCGGAAGAGGAGCTAAGTCCCTGTGAAGTATTCTTTACTAATTTCCTAAGAGTTAGGTAAATTAATAATTGTATTAGAATAACAATTAATAACACTGCGAAAATCCAAAGTTGCTACCCCTGGAAAATTGTCTCCCTAGGCCTTATTTGTCATTGATAAAATAGCAGCAATTTTGCTTTGCTTGTGTAAACCAATATATGAAATTAACACAAGTTAAACAAAATTGTTGAGATTTTGTCAGTGCTGTATAAGGCCTAAGACAGCAATTTTCCAGGGGTAGCAACTTTAGATTTGGCGGTGATTGACGCTTGACATAGCAAATCTCAAATCATTAGCATGCTTAAATTTAGTGATTTAAAAACGGCTCCATTGACATTGGCACTATGTCATTGGTGCACGAGTATTGCCATGAGTTTTACTTGATCAATTGTCTGCTCGGTCGACCTGAGTGCTTCTGGTTGAGCCGACTTTACAGCGCCCTTAGAAGCTTTGATAGTCAGCCAATTTGTGAAATCGGTGTGCCATACTACTCTTGTACTCTTTGACTTTGACTCAAGCTGGCAGCATCCATTCAAGGAATACTTTAAAACATATTGCAAACATTTCTAGAGTGTGTTTTGGCTTTCATGTTCCAGATGTAACAACAAAAGTTCGTGCTGTTAACTTCACTCTATTCACCATCTATTCACCAGAATACCAGTGGAATAGTTTTGTGTATCTATATTTAGCATTTGGCATTCATGTGCAAATTATAACAAATAGAATGTGGGTTGCCTCTAACTTCAGAGCAAAATCACTTCAACAAAATGCATCATAATTAAGTGAAATCATTTGTTTGTTGAACTCTCAATTTTTATGGTATGGTTTGCTTTATGCTCTCAACCATTTCCTCTCACCAACAATCAGCCTTAAGTGTCTTCTTCTTTACATTTATCTGTAACTTGTGTATTTGTGGAAGTTGTTGAGGGGAAGGGCGGGCAAGAAAGCTAATTATGGCTCTGTATTTTATTTTCCATATTATATAGCCCTGAACTGCGAATTGACGAATAAAAATAATTACGCACTTTCTTCAAAACTGTAGTTTATACACTACTTTAGTTTCAACTAATAATAAGTCATATTCTGGTATCAGTGTCAATAAATGTTAAAAGCAAAGATTATCCATCTGGAGTCATCATAGTTTAAGATTCACGAACACAGTACAAACACATTGAATAATAATATGAGAAATACAACATTTGATAGAGCTATCATGCACGAATATTAAACATGATATAACATCACGGCTGGCAGAAGTATTATTTATTTATTCGGTTTGTTTGCACTGTGTTTGTGAATCTTAAACTATGATGAATCTTGAACTATGATGGATAATCTTTCGCTTTTAACATTTATTTACAACGATACCTGATGATGACTTTCCAAAAGTAAAAATTATAGTAGTGTATGACTACTACTGTTAGATGTAAGTACGTAATTATTTGTTATTACTATGTCTTTTGTTCTATATTACCATCTCTATAAACCATCCTTTCTTCAGTGAGATTTCTGAAATTCTAACACATTATTTCTTTCTGTCTGAATATATGCTCACTATGACAAAAACTATTATATCAAGTTTGAAAAATGTATTGATTAAAACATTCATAAGAAGGTAAGTTCTGACTTAATAATGGTGTTTTGTTTTCAAAGCCAGACATTTTTCATAGCTAATTATATATGATTATAATAAAAGCCAATGTATAACTTAAATTAATAAAATTAAACATTGTAAGTAACTTCTAAGTTTTTAGTAAATAATATAAGTTATTTTTTGTATAAAAAAAATTTTGATAATTTTATGAATTTTGTGTTTTTATAAATAATTAAAGTCTTACCATGATATCTCAAATGAGTTTTATTAAAATTACATTATACAGATTTTTAATATATGACTAAAATACTAAAAATCACAAATTACTTTTTGATATTTAGTAAAATCATTTAATTGTAATGCTTACATTTTTACACTTAAAATTCAAGTAAAAATAACTATTTCTAAACTGGCTTATGTAAAATAGCATTCCTTGAATTTAATTGATGAAATCTACTAAATTGTAATGGTTTTGGGAACAAACAGGTTTTCACAGAATAAATATTCGTACTGAATTATAAATTTTTTTAAATAATTAAATATTTATTGATTTTTTAATAAAAAAATGATATTAGTTACTTATTTTTTTAGATGAACCGAGCCTGTGGAATTAATATATTGTCGTACCCGAGATCTGACTGAAGAAGTCGCTCAAGTGTTATCTAAAACCGGTGTTCCTACTGTGGCATATCATGCAGGTATGAATAGACAACCTGTTGCTCATCCATTATTTATTGTAAAATATTTCTAATATGCATGATGGTATTTTTGATTAGTACCTACGATAGGTATAGAGTACAAAAATGTAACTTTTGTCACTATCCTTTTACAAATTTTTGTAAATTTTTCTTTGGAAAATTGTATAATTTAATAGCAGTTCATCAAACGTGTGGAAAAATATTTAAACAAATTTTGAAATAAGAGCCATCTTATAAATAGAACATGTACACAGTACAAACACATTGAATAAAAAAATAATAAGAGACACACAACATTTTATAGGGCTATCACACACAAATATTAAACATGATATAACATCACGATTGGCAAGAAGTTATGTTTCTCGTATTATTCAACACTATCTACAGAAGGTTTGAACCTCCGGAAGTAATGGTGACTACTTGGATCTTACTCTGTTACAAGGAAAACTATTTATTATATGTTAAGAATATTTTGTAGGGTAATAAATTCAAATTTGTAAACTGAAATGAAAATATTTAATTGAAATTCTTAAGCTTAGCAAAATATTAAAGGAGTACGTCACAACCCAGAGTTTAAGCTAGGATGGACGTTTTCTTAGAAAACATGCTACATAGCTCTTCAGACTCTTTAGCAAAATTATTTGCCCCTGTAGCGCTTATTGGTGTTCAGTGGTTATTCTAATAATACTTATCAAAACACAGTCTGAAGTTCTCTAATACTATAGCCTCTAGAACCAATTTATTTGAATAAAAATACTATTAAAATATTAAGAACCTCAATAATTAAAAAATGAGATTTGAGGTTTGATTAGAATCAGTTTTAGTGACAGAATAAA
>NW_025782758.1:0-13787 GCF_021130785.1 Homalodisca vitripennis
TTTTTTTTTTTTTTTTTTTTTTTTTTTTTTTTTTTTTTTTTTTTTTTTTTTTTTTTTTTTTTTTTTTTTTTTTTAAAAAAAAAAAAAAAAAAAAAAAAAAAAAAAAAAAAAAAAAAAAAAAAAAAAAAAAAAAAAAAAAAAAAAAAATAAATTTTTAAAATAAAATAAAAAATAATTTTTAGAAACGTAATTATTTTTGAATTTTTATTTATCCATTTTTATTTTTAAAATTTAAAGTTTAATTAAAAATTAACAACTTGTTCAATAAAAAATAATAAAACATAATTTTTAAAGAAATTTCTTAAATTTTTATCATTTAGCCATTTAATTTAATTTCATTAATTTTTAAATTAGAATCAATTAAAATATTGAATACAAACAAAATTTTAAACTAAAATTTCTTTTAAAATAAATTTTTTGAAATTTTTTTTTTAACCTTCTATTAAATAAAACCTTTTAAATTCATAATAATAACAAAAATTTTTAAAAAAATTCCCAAAAATATTTTTCCGAAATAATATTTAAAAATTTTTTCCTTTTTAAGTTATTTATCATTAAAGCTTAGAACCCAATTAAAAAAAAATACAATAAATACAAATAAAAAAAATTATGGTTCCTAGGAAAAAATTATTCTTTGAAATTATTTTATTCGTTTTGTCCATTTTATTAAATTAAACCCCTTTTCTAAATTAGCACTAATAAACATTTTAAATAAAAAAAAAAACAACAAAACAAAGTTTTAAAAAAATTATTCTTTGGAATATTTTTGTTTTCCTTAATTTATTTTTCCTTATTAAATTTAGCTTTAAAAACAAAATTGAACAATAAAAAAATCAATACAAAACAATTGCTAAAAAAATTTTTTGAAATATTTATCTTTAAATTGTACCTTTTTATTAACTCTTTAAATTAGAACTTGTAAACATAATAACAATAAAAACAAACAAACAAAGTTCTAAAACTAAATTATCTTTGGAAAATATTTTATTTTACTTGTAATTTTAAATTCCTTTTAAATTCCATAAGTAAACCTTTAATAAATCAAAAAATAAAATAAAAAACATAATGTTTCTAAAAGAAAATTTTAAAATTATTTTTTTTTTTTTAATTTTAATTATTTAAAAAATTTAAACTTTAATAATCCAATTAATAACCACTTTATCCCAAAAAATTGAATAAAAACATAAGTTTCAAAAGAATTAACTTGAAAATATTATTCTTAGAATTTTATAAATTTTTTAAATTTTAAATGACAAATATCAAATATTAAACAAATCAAAAATAAACTAAAAATTGGGTTTCAAACAAATAATTTTTAAAAATTTTGTTTAACAGTAAATTTTTTATAAAAGTATTATTTTAAAAAAATTTTCGTTTATTATCAAAAATAAAAACAAAAATTGGTTTCAAGAAGTAATACAAAAATTATTTTTTTTTTTTTTTTTTTTTTTTTTTTTTTTTTTTTTTTTTTTTTTTTTTTTTTTTTTTTTTTTTTTTTTTTTTTTTTTTTTTTTTTTTTTTTTTTTTTTTTTTTTTTTTTTTTTTTTTTTTTTTTTTTTTTTTTTTTTTTTTTTTTTTATTTTAGTCACATTGTACTATTAAGATATAAGAAACGCCTTCTACTAAATCTCAGCTTAACAATGAAAACAATATATTAATACAAAAAAAATAAAACTAACAACCATAAATTTTCTAAAAATAAAATATTCTTAAAATAAAATTTTTTTTTGTTTAACTAATTTTAGATTTTTAAAACTTAAATCTTTAAACACTAAACTTAGTAACAACAAATATTTTAAAACAAAAAAAGTATTCAAACTAACAAAATTAAGTGGTTTTGGGAAATAAAATTAAAAATTTTTAAAATTATTAATTAAATTTTTGATTTTTATTTTATAAATAAAACCCTTTTTAATCGATTAATTAATATAAATATAAAATTACAAAAAAAGAAACTAAAAAACTCAAAGGTTTCTAGGAAATAAATTATTTTTGGAAAATTTTTTATTTTTTAGTCTAATTGTCAATTTTTTTTTATTAACTATTAAAATATAAAATTTAAAATAACATTAATTAAAAATAAAGAAATCAAAATAAAAAATAAGGTTTCTAGGAAAAAAATTATTTTTAGATAAATTTTTTTTCCTTTTAGTAATTTATTTATTCTTTTTAAAAACATTTATAACATTTAAACTTAGTAACCTAAATTAAAAAACAAAATTTAAAAAAATAAAAATTTAAAATTTAAAAAAAATTGTAAATTTTTTTGGAAAATTTTATTTTTTATTTTTGTCAATTTACTATTTTGATTAATAAAGTTTTTACTAATCCCTACTATTAAAAACCTTTGGTAAATTTAAAAAAAAAGAACAAACTAAAAAAAAAGATGTTTTCCCAGAAACGTAAATTATTTTGGAAAATTTTTTTTATTTCACATTTTATTATTTAATTAAATTCATAAATCTTACTATAATTATAACCACAATATTACAAATTAAAAATCAAACTAACAAAACATTAAGGTTTAGAAACTAAATTATTTTTGGAAAATTTTAATATTTAATCTTTTTTTTATAATTTTATTTTATAATAAACCCTTTTACAATCTAATTTAAAATAACCAATAGTAATAAAATAAAAAAAAAATTAACAAACCCTTAATGTTTTGGAAAATATTTTCCCTTTGGAAATTTTTAATTAGTTTTAAAATTTAATTTTAAAAATTAAACCCCTTTTATATAAAAATTTTAAACAAAAATAAAAAAAATTTTCTAAAACAAAATTCTTAAAAATTTTTTAAAAAACTTAATTTTTAAATTAATTTTTTAAATTGAAATTTATTATAAAACTTCTATAAAAAATCGAATATAATAACCATTTAATAAAAAAAAAATAAAAAAATTATTTTAAAACAAATATTAATTAAAATTAAATTTTACTTTTGTCATTGTAATATTATTATATTAACCTATACATTTAAAAAATTGAACCAACTTTATTAATTAAAATTTTAATTTAACACATAAGTTTTGAAAAAATATTCTTAAAAATTTTTTATAGATTTTAATTATTGTTAAATTTATTATATTTAAAACCCTTTTTAAATGATAATTAACACCCAATTTTTTAAAAAATTTTAAATATCGATAATAAACTAAGTGTTTCTAAAATAAAATTTTTTTTAAAATATTCTTTAAATTTCTTTAAAAATTAAAAATTTTTTCTAAATTGTTTCAAATTTAAAAAACTTGGGAATACAAATTAAATTAAAAAATTGGTTTTAAAGAAATTATTATTTAAAAATTTATTTTTCCTTTTAAATACAATTTTGAAAATTATATTTATATTAAAAAAATTTTAATTCTAAAAAAGTTAAAAATTTTAAAAAATATAAAACAAAAATTAAAAAAAATTAAGCCTAATAAATAATTATTTTAAAAAATTATTTTTACATTTTTCATTTTCAAATATTTTTTCTACAAAATTACCTTTAAAAATTTAAAACCCTTTTTAATCAATTAAAATTCAAATAAAAAATAAAATTTAGAACGTAAATATACTAAATTTTTTTATAAATTAAATTTTAAAAAGTTCTATCAATTATAATTAATAAACCCCATGTTTAATTAAAATTAAAAATAACGACTAACCACATTAATATTTAAAAAACGAATTAATTCGAAAAATTAACCCTTTAACATTGTCTTTTAATATTTATATTTGAAAAATTTTTTTAAATTTGGGCCCCAATTTACTTTTATTAACATTAATTTTACCAGTAAATAAAAATTAAAATTCTAAAGTTTATATAATTCAAAAATAAAACTTAAAAATAAAAAAAGTAATACTATTTGAATATAAACGAAAACTTTTTTTAGGAAAAATTAATTTTTAAAATTAATTTTTATTTAACACAGTAAATTTATTTAAACATTAAAATACTTTATAAAATCTACAATTATTACAAATTAATAAATCAAAGAACAACAAAAAATCATGGATTCCTAAAACAATTTTTTAAAATTATTTTTTCCAATTTTCTTACTTTACTATTTAAATTATTTAAATAATCAATTAATAAAAAATATAAATACAAAAATAATTTGGAATAAAAAACAAATTGTTTAAAATATTAATTCTTTTAAAAAAATATTTTATTTTTTAAATTTAATTTATTTATTTTAACCTTTACTAATCTAAAAATATAAAAACAAAAAACCACTACTAAATAACAAAAGAAAAAACAAAAATTAAACTTTAAAAAGTAAATTATTTTTGAAAAATATTTTTTAAAAAATTTTTTATTTTCCATTTATTTTAAATTAAAACCTTCTACAAACCACAAAATAGAAAACTATTAATACAAAAAAAAATTAAATAAAAAACATTATTTTTCCTGGAACGTAAATTATTTTTTAAATTTTTAAATTTTTAGAATTTTAATTAAATAAAACCTTTAAAATTATACCTAAATAAAAACATATTGGTTTAAAACAAATAAAATATTCAAAACAAAAATTAAGTTTTGAAAAATTTCTTTAAATTTTTTATCTTTTATACAATTAAATTTATATAAACGCTTTTAAAATAAAATTGCTAATAAAAAACCAAATTAAAACAAACAAATTTAAAAAAAAATATTTTTTTTTTTTGGTAATTTTTTTGAATTTTTTTTATTTTTTTAAAATTTTACATTTTTATATAAAACTTTTATTACTAATTTTAAACTAAAAAACCAAATGGAATACAAATCAAAATATGAAATAAAAATCATTTTAAACTAAATTTTTTATAATTTTTTATTCAATAATCCATAAATTTATATAATTAAACCTTTCTAATACCAACCAATAAAACCCTATTTAAAAAAAAAATTGAAATAACAAAACATGTTTTTCCTAGGAAACGTAAATATTCTTAAAAATTTTATTAGTTTTAGGTACCATACAACCTTACTAATTCAATAATAAAACCCCAAAAACCCAATAACAATATAAACCCTTTTAAAAAAAAAAATGAAATAAAAATTTAATTGTTTTTTTAAAAAAAAATTTTATTTAAATTTATTTTTTAACATAAATATTAAAAATGATACAATAAAGTTTTTAAAATCACAAAATACAAAAATAATTATAAAATAAAAGATTGAAATAAAAATTGTTTTCAGAAAATTTTTTAAATTTAAAATTTTAATTTTATTTAGTAATTTAATTAAATTTAAAAAGATTAAAATAAAAATGTTTCCCAGGAAAAATTTTTAAAAATTTTTTTCGTTTAGGGAAATTTTTTTAAATTATTAAACGTTTAAAATTACTATATAATAAAGAAACCAATAATTAAAAAATAAAAACACATTAAATTTTTAAAAAAGAAAAAACTTTAAAATATTTATGTTTTTGGAAATTATTATATTAATTTTAAATTTTTTCATAAATTTTAAATATTAAACCCAAAAAATCATAAAAAATTAAGTGGTTTGAAACAAAAAAATTAAAACTAAAACATTAAGTTTTTCAAAATATTAAATTCCCTTTTGAAAAATTATTTTATTAAAATTTTTAATACATAAAAAATTAAACTAAAACAAATTCAGAACAAATAACAAAATTTTTATTAAATTTTTAAAAAAATTTTTTAAAAACATTTAATTTTTCAAAAAATTATTTTTTAAAAAATTTAAATTTCAATAAACATTTATTAAAAACAATTAAAATTACAAATAATAGTCCCAAAAGTAATAAATAAAAATTTAATACAAAATTAATTTTAAATTTTCTTAATTATTTATTTTTTAAATCAAGTATATTTAAATAAAATTATTTAGAACTAAATAACCTTTGAATACAATTTGTTTCCAAAAAAAAAGGTTCTAAAAGTTAAATTTTTAAATTTTTATTGTTTAAAATTACATTAAGTTAAGGTTTTAAATTCGACAATAGTAAACCATTTATCCAATAAAAATAAAACCAAACATTTTTTAAACGTAAACTTTAAAATTTTATTAAACAAAATTATTTTTAAAAATTAAAGCCCCTAAATTTAATTAATTCCCCACATATTATAAAAAGATTAAACAAAACATAGTTTTAAAAATAATATCTTTAAAAATTTAAATTTTTAAAACACTTTAATTTAAAAATTTTTAAAATAAAATTTTAAAAAGAAAAAAAAAAAAAAAAATTTTTAAAAAATTGTTTTTTAAAAACAATTTTTAAATAAATTTTAAAAAATTAATTTAACAAAATAATTTTAAAATTAAAGGCCCTTAATTTCTTAATTTTTTTTTTATATACAAATTTTAAAAAAAACCCTTTTCAAATTTAAAACATATAATAAAATCAAATTCCCCAAAAATTTGTTTTTTGGGAAAATTTTTTAAAATTTTATGTTTTCATTTAAATTTTTTAAAAATTATCTTAAATTAAATTCAAATAAATTTATATAAAGAACGAAAAAACAAAAATAATTTCTAGAAATAAAAATTTTGGAAAAAATTTTTTTGTTTTAGATTTAATTTTTAAAAATTTTTTTAGCCCTTAAACACTATTAATACTTTAAAATATAACTAAAACTAAGTTTTCAAGAAATAATTATTTGGGAAAAAATTAAATTTTATTTAAAAATTAATTTTTTTTTCTCAATTAGAAAAATATTATAAATTAAATTCAAATAAAAACTTAATGTTCCTAGGAAAAAACTTGAAATTTTTAAATTATTTGTCCTTTTTTATAAAATTCAAAATTGTAATTTTAAAAAATTTTAAAAAGAATTAAAAAAAAATAAAGGTTTAATAAAAATTATTTTAAAAATTTTTAAATTAAACCTTTTAATAAAAACGTTTTTAAAAAACACATAAAACAAATTTTTAAAAAAAAATGAATAAAAACTAAGGGCCCAAAACTAATTTTTGAAAATTTTATTTATCAATGATATTAAAAAAATTCAAAACCTACAAATTTCCAAAATTTAAAGTTAAAAATTTCAAATAAAAAAATTGGTTTTTAAAACTTTTTTAAAAAATTTTTTTTTTAATTTCTTTAAAAAATTACTAAAAATTTCAAATTTTTATTTTCTTTAAAATAAATTTACAAAACTTAATTTTAAAACTAATTTTTTAAAATTAATTTTTGCCCAAAATTTAAATTTAAACCTTCTAAATAATTCTTAAATACCTTTTTTTCAAATTTAAATATAACAAAAACTATTTTCAGAATAAATTTCTTTAAAATTTAATATTTATCAATTACAATTAAAAAACCTTAAAACAGCTTTAGAAAAATATATAAAAAAATTTTTTAAAAAATTTTTTTGGAAGAAATCTTTAAATTATTTTATAAAATCATTAATAATTTAATAAACCCTTTTAATGCCCAAAAACAATATTTTAAATTAAAAAAAAAACATTTTTTTCTAAACGTTTATTTTTGGAATTTTACATTTTGTAAAACATTATTAAAAACCTTACAAATTAGACAAAAAAACTATTTAATAATAAAAACGTTTAAAAAAATATGTTTTTTAATTATTTTAAATTTTTTTTAAACACTTAAATTATCTTTAAACCAACTAAACAAAACTTTAAAAATTTTTTTGAAATAAAATTAAATTAAAACATTGTTCAAATTAATTACTTTAAATTTTTTATTTACACATTTACATTTAAATTTTAACTTTCTAAGTTAAAATAAAATTTTTCAAAAAAATTAAAAATTACCAAACTTAGTTTCGGAACAAAAATTTTAAAATTTTTATTCTTTTTTTTTCAAATTAACCCTTCTAAATGTCTATAAACACCTATGTATAAAAAAAATTGAAATAAAAATTTTTTTCCGGAAGTAAATTTTTTTTAAAAATTTTTTTTATCCCGAATTTATTAAATTTATTAATAAACAAAAAAAATTAACAAAAAAATTAATTAAAAATTTAAATTTTCCAAAGAAACTAATTTTTTAAATAAATTTATTGTTTAAACCCTATTTGTAAAAATGTTAAATTCCTACAAAAAACATATTTTAAAATAAAAGATTAATAAAAAATTATGGTTTAAAAAATTTTATTTTTAAATTATTTTATTTTAAATTTTTTGAAAAACCTATAATTACTAAAAACACCATGGTAACAATAAATTGCTAAAAAATTTTTTAAATAATTATTTTTAAATTTTTTAGTTTTTAAAATTGTATATTTTAAAATTAAACCCTTCAAAATCCATCAAAAAAACTTTAATCATAAAAACCCAACAAAAATTTTTCAAAACCCAAAAAAATTAAAAAATCATATCCTTTACTAATTAAAATTTAAACCTTAAAATAAAATAATAACAAAAATTTTAAACCAAAATTTAAAAAATTTTTTTTTAAACTAATTTTTTTAACCTTTAAACCTTTTAAAAAAATAAAACCCTTTCAATCCAAAAATTTAACACATTTTCCAAAAAAAACAAAAACCCTTTAAATAATTTACCCCCATTTTTTAAACCTTTTTTAAAAACCCCCCAAAAAAACTAAAAATAAAATACAAAAACCCAAAAAAATTTTTTAAACAATTTTAAACATTTTTTTTTCAAAATTTTAAACCTTCCCCCCCCTTTTAAAAAAATTCCCAAAAAAAATTAAAAAACAAAACAAATAATTTTTAAACTAAATTTAAAAAAATAATTTTTTTTTTCCAAAATTTAAAATTTAAAAACTCCCCTTAAAATCCCAAAAAATTAACAACAAAAAAACAAAAAATTTCCCAAAACTAAATTAAAATTATTTTCCCCCCATTTAAAAAAACCCTACTAAAACCCCCAAAATAAAATTTTACAAAAAAAAAACAAAAAAAAAAACTTTCATAAAAAAAATTTTTATATTTTTTCCAAAAATAAAACACCCCCAAAACCAAAATCAATAAATTAAAACAAAAACAAATGTTTCCAAAATAATTTTTGGAAATTATTTATTTTTTAAACATCTATTTAAAAGCTCTACTTTAATCTTCCCCCCCTTAGTTAATACAAATAAATACAAACAAAAAATTAAGGTTCAAAAAAACTTTAAAATTTTTTTAACCTTTATTATTAAAACCCTTTACTCTTTAATTACTTTGGGAAAATTATTTTATTCCGTTTTTGTCCCATTGTACAATTATTATATTAAACGCCTTCTAATAAATTAGCAATTTAAAAGTAACACCATAAAATTAATACAAATCAAAAGAATCGAAACTAACAAAACATTAAGTGGTTTCCTAGAAACGTAAATTATTTTGAAAAATTTTTTTTATTCGATTAGCCCACATTGTACTTTTATTAATTTAACGCCTTCTACTAAACTCAGCACTAATGTAACAAAACAATAGTTTAATACAAATCAAAAGTTATCGAAACTAACAAAACATTAAGTGGTTTTCCTAGGAAACGTAAATTATTTTTGGAAAATTATTTTATTCAGTTTTTGTTCCATTGTACTATTTATTTACATTAAACGCCTTCTACAAATTCAGCAACTAATAGTAACACACTAAATTAAAACAAATCAAAAGATTTATCGAAAACTAACAAAACATTAAGTGGTTTCCTAGGAAACGTAAATTATTCTTTGGAAAATATTTTATTCGTTTTAGTCACATTGTTATTTTTATTAAACCCTTTTTCTAAATCTCGCACCTAAAAGTAACCAAAATATAGAAAAAAATTCAAAAGATATCGAAATAAAAAAATTAAGTGGTTTCCTGGAACGTAAATTATTTTTAAAAATTTTTTTTCCGTTTTTGTACATTTGACAATTTTTTCTATAATTAAAAAAGCCTATCTATAACTCGTAACTAATAGTAACGCAGTATAGTTATGCAAACAAAAATTAAAAATTTTAAAAAAAAAAAGTGGTTTCCTAAGAAACTAAAATTTTTCCTTTTGGGAAAAATTTTTTTATTAGTTTTAGTCAAATTTTACTATTTTTTTATATATTAAACCTTTTTAAAAATCCCAGCTAAACCAATAGTAACACATATATTTAATACAAATAAAAAAATTTTCAAACTAACAAAACAAAATTTAAGTGGTTTCCCAAAAAGTAAATTATTTTTTGGAAAAAAATTTTTTTTCGTTTTTGTCCATTGTACTATTTTATACATTAAAGCCTTCACTAAATCCAGCAATCTAATTGTAAACAATACATGATACAAAAACAAAAGATATCGAAACTAACAAAACAATGGTTTCCTTGGAAACGTAAAAATTTTCTTTTAAAAAAATTTTTTATTCTGTTTTTGTCACATTGTACTATTAAAAATAAAAAAGCCCTTTTACTAAAACTCAGTACCAATAATAACACACTATTGGGAATACAAATTAAAAGATTCGAAAAATAACAAAACATTAAGTGGTTTTTAGGAAAGTAAATTATTCTTTTTGGGAAAAAAAATTTTTTCAGTTTTAGACATTACTATTTATTAATAAATTAAAGCTTAATTAACTCGCTAATAATAGTAACCCAAAATTATACAAATAAAAGATATCGAACTAACAAAACATTAAAATGGTTTCCAAAAAACGTAAATTATTCTTTGGAAAAATTATTTTAAAAAAATTTTAGTCCATTGTACTATTTTTTATAATTAAACGCCTTTATAAATCTCAGCATCTAATAGTAAAACACTATGAAAAAAAAAAAAGAAATATCGAAACTAACAAAACAAAAGTTTTCCTGGAAAAGTAAATTATTTTTAAAATTATTTTATTCCGTTTTAGTCAATTGTACTATTTAATTTAAAACGCCCTTTTACTAAATTCAGCACCTAATTAACAAATGTTTAAAACAAAAAAAGATATCGAAATAACAAAAATTAAGTGGTTTCCTGGAAACTAAAAAATTTTTGGAAAATTTTTTATTCAGTTTTTTCCTTTTACTTTTTTTAACATTAAACGCCTTTAAAATCTAGTTAAATGTAACCACAAAATTAATTTTAAAAAAAAAAAATATGAAAAAAAACAAAAATTAAATGGTTTTAAAAGGGAAAGTAAATTATTTTTGGAAAATTATTTTTTTAGTTTAAACCCCCTTGTCTATTAAATCATAAACCCCTTTTATAAATCTCACACCAATAGTAACAAATATGAAAAAAATCAAAAGATACGAAAAATAAAAAAATTAGTGGTTTTCAGGAAACGTAAATTATTTTTTGGGGAAAAATTTTTTATTCCGTTTTAAATCACATGTACAATTATTTATATTTAAAAGCCTTAACTAATTAGTAAATAATAGTAACCCATATATTATCAAATAAAAGATTAAAAATAAAAAACATTAATGGTTTAAGAAACGTAAATTATTTTTTGGAAATTTTTTTTCGTTTTGCCCCCTTTACATTTTATTTATTAAACCCCTTTCTAAACCCCGTACCCAATAGTAACCATATAGGTAATCAAAAAAAGATAAAACTAACAAAACAATAAATGGTTTCCAGGAAACGTAAATTATTTCTTTGGGAAAATTTTTTATTCAGTTTTTAGTTCCCTTGATATTAAGTATATTAAACGCCCTTTTAAAAATCTCAGCAAACTAATAGTAACACACTATATTAATACAAAAAAAAAGAAACGAAACTAAAAAACATTAAGTGGTTTCCTGGAAATAAATTTTCTTTGGAAAATTATTTTATTCGTTTTTTGTTTAAATTTTACTATTTAAATAAAACGCCCTTTACTAAATTCAGCAAATAATATAACACATATTTAATACAAATTAAAAATTCGAAATAAAAAAATTATGTGGTTTCCTAGGAAACGTAAATTTTTTTTGGAAAAATTTTTTATTTTTTTTTATCACATTTTACTATTTATTTTTAAATTTAAACCCCTTTTATAAATCCAGCAAAATAAAATAACCCCCAAATAGTAATACAAATCAAAAAAACGAAACTAAAAAAACATTTTAATGGTTTTTAGGAAACGTAAATTATTTTTGGAAAAAATTTTTTTATTTTGTTTAATCCATTGTACTATTTATTTACATTTAAAAGCCCTTTTAAAATCTAGCAATTAAAAGTAAAACACAAAATTTAAACAAATCAAAAGAAATCGAAACTAAAAAAAATTAAGTGGTTTCCTAGAAAGTAAAAATTAAAAATTTTGGAAAATTAAAATTTTATTAAATTTTTAGTTACATTGTAAACAATTTTTTATTTAAACGCCTTTACTAAATCCAGCTTAATAGTAAACACAATTAAAACAAATCAAAAGAATTCGAAACAAAAAACATTAAATGGGGGTTTCCCAGGAAAGTAAATTATTCTTTGGAAAAAAATTTTATTCGTTTTAGTACAGACATTTTTTAATTAAAATTCTAAATCCAGTAATAATAGTAAAACCAAATATTTTAATTTAAAAACAAAAGATACGAAATAAAAAAATTAAGGGTTTCCCAGGAAAAGAAATATTCTTTGGGAAAATTATTTTTTATTTTTTTATCCATTTACTATTTTATAATTAAACGCCTTTTTAAATTTAGAAAAAATAGAACCATTATTAAACAAATAAAAGAACGAAACTAACAAAAAATAAGTGGTTTTTCCCAGGAAAAATAAATTATTTTTGGGAAAAATTTTTTATTGTTTTAGTCCATTGTCTTTTAAATTTTTTAAACGCCTTCACAAATCCCAAAAAAATGAACCCAAAGGGGAATAAAATTAAAAAAATATCGAAAAAAAAAAAAATTAAGTGGTTTCCTAGGAAAGAATTTTTTTTGGGAAAAAATTTTTTTTCGTTTTAGAAAATTGTACATTTATTTATATTAAAAAGGGGCCCAACTAAACCGAAAATAAAAAATAAACCCCTATGTTAAACAAACAAAAAAAAAATAAAAAAACTTAAGTGGTTTCCTAAGAAATAATTTTTTTTGAAAATTTTTTATTGTTTTAGTCACATTTTAAAATTTATTATATTAAACCCTTTCTAAACCACAAAATAAAGAACCATATAGTAAACAAATAAAAGTTAAATAAAAAAACATTTGTGGTTTCCTAGAAACGTAAATTTTCTTTGGGAAAATTTTTTATTCATTTTTTTTTTCCCTTTACATTTTTAAATTAAGCCTTTTAAAATCCAGAAAAAATGTAAACCAAAAGAATTCAAATCAAAAAATTAAAAAAAAAAAACAATGGTTTCCAAAACGTAAATTATTTTTAAAATTTTTATTTGTTTTGCACATTTACATTTTTAAAAATTAAACGCCTTTTTAAAAACCCTACTAAAAATAACAATATTTAAACAAAAAAAGATTAAATAACAAAAATTAAAAGGGGTTTTTTGGAAACAAATTTTTTTGGAAAATATTTTTTTTTTTCACATTTTACTTTTATTATTTAAAAAACCCTTTTTTAAATTCCCGAACTAATGTAAAACCAAAAATTTAATTTCAAATCAAAAGAATCAAAAAAAAACATTAATTTTTTCCAAAAAAAGTAAAAAATTTTTTGGAAAAAATTTTATTAATTTTAGCCTTGTACTATTTAAATTTATTGGGGTTTTCAAATTCCCAGAAAAAGTAAAAAATTTCAAATCAAAAAATATAAACAACAAAAACAATGGTTTTCCCAGGAAATTAAAATTTTTTTTAAAAAAATTTTTTATTTTTTTTAAAAATTTTAATTTTTTTATTTAAACGCCCCCTACTAAAACTCAAACTAATATAAACCAAAAGTAAACAAAAAAAAAAACGAAACTAAAAAACATTAAATTTTTTTGGAAAGTAAATTATTTTTGGGAAATTTTTTTTCCGTTTTTGCCCCAATTTTACATTTTTATA